>NW_027136904.1:900000-987315 GCF_040869045.1 Eurosta solidaginis
CAGACTTCACATTTACAATAACGGTGGATTCAAAGTTGCTATCAGACCAGCCAACCACTTCTTCAGGTAACCTCGGCCCCGGAAGACGAAAGAAGGACTTTGTTAGCTGCAGTAAAAAAACCAAACGGCGTCGAGTGGATGATCTATTGCAATCTAGAAGTCCTGGTGAATTACTTTATGCGGCAGAATTATCAACGCGTATGTCCAGCAACAGAAATGTTGCTAACATTATAAAAAAATTACAGGAAACCACTCAAATATCCGGAAAAAAGATGACATGTGAGCCAGATGCAATATGCTTGAGCAATATAGAAGCTTTAGCATACTAAGTAGATAGCAAGTCGACGACTCGGAAGTGGAGCATCAAGGCAGGCGATAAAGTTTATCCATCATTTTATAATCTAAGAAAAGCTAAGGCAGAATGCTATCCAAATGAAATTGATGTGGGTGAAACACGTGCAGAAATTAAAGTCCAGTCCGTATTAGATAAAACTGTTGAGCATTTAGTTTTAGCAAATCAAGAAGTTTTTGTTAGTTTATTACCTACAAACTTGACGTATACTTTAATCAGCAAGTGGGGTTGCGATGGAAGCTCTGACCACAGTACATATAAGCAAAAGTTTGCATGCAGTTCTGACACTGATGAGTTTTTGTTTATATTTTCTTTCGTTCCTCTTCAATTACAGGATGAAAAAGGTAACATTGTTTGGCAGAATCCTCGACCTTCTTCTACCATGTATTGTCGTCCAATTAAATTTATTTTTTCTAAACACACAAAAGATAACCTACCCTATAACTTTTTGTTGGATCAGGTTTTATTTAATTTAAATCTATTGTCTTTTCTACTTTGTATGATACTTTAATTTTAAGTTTTTGTAATAAGTAATTTTCACATAATTAATTTAAATATTTACATTGTTATTATTATTATTGTAATTCACTTTTACATTCCTGACTGGTACTATAAAATAATTTTGTAAAAATTGTAGTGCCAGGATAAATACTCAAATAAATACAAAACATGTATGGACATATGTACAGTCACTCACATAAATAAGTAGATACCCCTTTTTGGACAATTCTTACAATTTTCGCTTTCGCAAATTTATTTTAACTAATTTCCCATAAGAAACTTTGTCACGATCTATAACAAAAACTAAATTATATTTAAAAAGTGTTTGAAAAATTCGACGAATTTTCTTATTTTAACTTATTTTCCATAAGAAAATTTGTCACGATCTATAACAAAAACTAAATTATATTTAAAAAATGTTTGAAGAATTCGACGAATTTTCATTAAACAATTTTAATTTTTTCCGAATTTTTAGAATTTTTTAGAGTATTGAGATTTGTAGTCCATTCAATTTAAGTACAATAAAGTAATGTTCTTGACTCCTTTAAATTTTTTTGGATCTATGTCACTTATTCACATGAGTTACTGTATATGAAATAAGCAAATGTATGCATATGAAGTAAAATTTTGGAAAAAAATAAAATAAGAACATATGGCTGAAAAAAATGACGTAGTTGTAATAAATGACTGCATATGAAACGGAAAATCTCATAAAATAATTTTGTCCAGCTAGCTTGTTCTACAAGAAACACTGTGCGACGTACTGTTAGACAATAAAATTAATATACCCGAACACCCTTTAAACAAATTTAGAAGCGAACCAACTTTTTTACCTAGTTTAATGTACATATAAATCCATTTAATTCAATTAAATTTTTAACAATAATCGTGTTATGGTATTTCACGATATTATTGCCCCCGAAAAGTTGCTTTGTAAGTGATATACCAGCGGGTTTTACGTCCAGCATATTATTTTATTTTTAACAGTCAAGTCGAAATTGTACAATGTTATTAGCTCTTCTATCACAGCTTTTGAAAGGGATATGTTTTAAAACAAAGTTTCATCAATAAAGTGATTTCGCAATAATTTAATGAAGTGTGATATATCAGCAAAAACCAAAACTTATTTTGAGCTGTCGGAATTGAAAAAAAAAACAATCTCGATTTGCATCGTTCTCGATAACTTTGGTTTTCAGTACAAAATCACTGACCTCTTTAACAACCGTACATCCAATTACGTCATGCATAATTAGATTAAAAGCACTCGCATCAAAATTATAAAATATTGGGTGTTTCCAATTTCCACACAGCGGCCGCAACATAGCGAATGAGGCAAAATTTAGTCGTATTTCCCATCAAATGCCCATTCTTCTCGGACTTTCGTCTCGTCTAATGACAAAACATTTGTTTTCTATACTGGTATTTTGTATTTCCGCATTTTAAATGAATGCACGAATTAATGTAAAATCCATCAAAATCAGAAAAAATCTTAGCATTTTTCAGTCTGGTAGCGAGAGATTTATGAAATTGCTAACGTCACATTAAGTGGAGTTACAAACATACAAGTGAAGCTAATATAAGCTTGTTACCTCCATTTTTAAGAAGCTTATATTAGCTTCACTTGTATGTTTGTAACTCTCTAGGCTAGGAGCGCAAAGAGACCCATCTAGCGGCAATTATTGAAGAAGGCAGTTGCTAAATAACTAGCTCATCCGCTCATATCTTTATAAATGATATTTTCATATATGCATAAGTAAGACCATAATTAGTATAACCTTATTAAGGTTCAGTTAATAAAGTTAATACTACTTCTCACGTTTTTAGAAATTTCACACGCCCATCGCTTTTATTTATTTTTCTGATCAACGCCCCACATTGATGAGGGGTGTGATGACTAGTACCTAGGACCTACCTAATTATTTTCTAGCTTTTAGTATTATTATTATTACTTAATATAAGTAATGTTTCCAATATAACCGTTTAACTTAAACATTTTTTTAAATTATTTTATTTGTATCATTAAATGAGGTACATTGGACATTTAAACAGCAACTTATGGGCTATTACATGTTTGCAAGTTCACCCTGTATGTAGTCGGAGCATAGAAGTCAAGAAATATTATATACATATATGACTGGGAGTTATTTCATAATGAAAGAGTGTCATTTTATATGGAAAGTATTAAGGAAGAAAAAAATATAAATAAAATAAATAAATGTAAGGCGCGATAACCTCCGAAGAGATCTAAGGCCGAGCTTCTCTTCCATTTTGCGTCGTGCTCCTCTTGATTCTCCCTACAAATTGGCCGGACGGGACCTACATGCTTAATGCTGACTCCGAACGGCATCTGCAAGGCAGAGGAGTTTTCACTGAGAGCTTTTCATGGCAGAAATACACCCGGAGCGCTTGCCAAACACTGCCGGGGGCCGACTCCGCTTAGAAAATTTGTCTTCTAATTGAAAAACCTTATTTCTAAAATTTTGATGTTGCTTTGCCCGGGGTGTGAACCCAGCGCATACGGTGTGGTAGGCGGAGCACGCTACCATCACACCACGGTGACCGTGGTTTTTTTCGAAGGATTGCTTTTACCAGCTTTGATTCACTTTCGTACAACTTTTTCGAGAAAAGTTACCTTTGACTTTCATATATTTTGTGACAGTATGGAAACTTAAGCTTACTTGGACACGCTGTGCATGTAATTAACCCAGTACCGATCAATTGGGCGCATTTCGGGGAAGTTTAGTACATTTTATTTTTTTGAATGAACGACTCACGCGTCTTTTATACAATCCAGCTGGTGATTTGATGAAAGGTGTAGATACCAAAATGATTCAAAATAAAGCTGACATAATGTTCTGCAAAAGAAAAGTTTCAGGCGTGACATGAAACCCTCCTCGTTTTTTATTTCTTGGATATAGTGCCCTTATGAGACAACTACAAGTTGTCTTTAAGCCGCTAGTACAAATATTTTATGATTTAAATTGGTGACTTTGGAAGGTATACTGTGATGCAAAACTGGAACTTGACAACATTTTTTATGTAGCTTTCATTGTCCATTCTTATTCACTTCATTTTCTGCCACCAAACGTTCCTAACTTTTTGGTGGACCTTATTTTCGGAATATAAGCCATATTTGTTTGTTGTATTACTTCCTGATTTTTAAAGTTTTTCAAATTATTTTATTTATTAGGTAATTTTATTACGATGCTAGTGGTTCTCAATATTTTCGCCAACTTTTGCTCTGATATTGATTAATTTCCATTCATATAGGTCCCTATCTCCCTTCTCGCTTTTTATCCTCGAAACACACTTTTTCGGAAAAAATATACGCTTGCAAAGTCTTCCTGCATATTTTATGTAAGGCGCGATAACCTCCGAAGAAATGTTAGGCCGAGCTTCTCTTCAAATTTTCGTCGTGCTCGTTTTTCTTCTTTCATTTTTCTGACGGGACCTACTTGTTTTATTTATTTATTTAACAACAAACAGCGGTTGTACATGTAAGACAACAGTCTTTTAAGAGTACATCAACTAACATTAATTAACATAATAAAATAAAATTAAATAAAATGCATTAAACTTAAATTTAATTGAAATTATATCTAAGTAGAAAAATCAATGGGAGAAGAGAAGAAAAAAAAAAGACGAAAAAGACAGAGAGTGTAGACCGATAGTAGGAAGTAGTTATATACAATCGCACTCATTATCTCGATTTAAAGTAGTTATGTATAATTTCCTTGTAGTTATTCCTGTTCAGCACGGATTTAACAGACTCTGGGATGTTTTTCCAGAGCCTCACAGCGTTGATGAAGAACAGTCTGGATGATGTCAGGTAGTTGTATTTCGGTATAACCAGATTGTGAACCCTAACGGATTTTGTTGGATTTAACTTTTCATACAAATAGTTTGGGGACTTCCATTCTAGAAATTTGAATATGAACATACAGTTTCTCAGCAGCAAGGTAGTCATGAATACTACAACCTAGAATATCGTTCGTCCATTGGGATATGTGATCGAATTTCTTTAGACCATATATATAACGGGTAACATTATTAAATAGTACATTAATTTTGTGAGCGGAAATTGAATCAAGCTTGCTGTGGACAAGTTCACCTTACGTTATGTGGGGAATGATAAGCTGTTTAGCTAATTTTCGCCTAGTTTCCAAAGACGTGAACGACGCAGACATTCTCAATCTACGTAAGATACAATACACCTTACTGACAGTACCATTAATGTGATCACAGCAGGTCAGCCTAGAGTTGACGACAAAGCCTAAGTTTTTAGTTTTGTTTGTAATCTGTAGAGTACTATTACCGATAAACAGCTCTGGAATATCCTCAACATGCACTACTCTATTACATATTGGCAACACATATAACTTAGACGCATTAAGGCATAAATTGTTATCACTTGCCCATTAGGATATAGCTGACAGATCACTATTTACTTTAAAACATAAATCGTCAACAAGACCAATCCGACTAGAAGAAGGAAGTGATGGATTCAATTTACTATTACGATATCTTCTTTTTTCTTGCCTTATGACAAGCGTAGTATAATTTCGAGCAGCTTTATATTGAGACCAAGCGAAATCTGACATAGTCCTCCTCCATTTCCTATACAAATTATTCCGAATTTTTAAGGATGTATTGACTTTGTTATTAAACCAGGGGCAAGATCGGTTTACTCGAGCCATACGTAAAGGATAAAATAAATCAGTCAAATTTGTATTAAATGCTTTAAGTTTTTCATCTACAGAGTTGTAGAACCAACTATCATTCCAATCCACAATTGCCACACTTTGATACAACGCATTTGCATTTATCGACTTGAAGTCACGATACATAAAACTACTTTGAACGATGATGGACGACGATTGAACACAATATCTAAAGTACAAAAAATTAGGTCATGGTCAGAAATGAAGAATATTTGGTCGAATTTCAAAATATGGTCATGGCTTGAAGTTATAAAAAAATCTAAGAGACTTGGATTTGCATTATGGGCAAATCTTGTAGGTGCTACTTCATTAACTATGGTAAGACCTGCTGTAGTTACATGATCGTTTAGTTTACGGGAAAAGGAGTCATTTGAAAGGAGGTTCACATTAAAATCACCACATATTACATAAAATTCATAGTCAATAATAAACATTGATATTTCCCTAAAAAAAGAATCTAACGAACAACACTTACCGGGGTTATATACGCACGACACTAATATGATTTTTGAACCATCAGAAACTTCAGCTATGATAAACTCAGTATCCGAGGTATGGGATTTAGCTAGAACATGAAAGCTTAACGACGACTTGCAATAGATTGCAACACCACCCCCTCGTTGGTTACACCTGTCATGGCGAATAAAGCTGCAGCTTGAAATACTGTAGACAAGATCAGAAATAGTGGGAGTGAACCAGGTTTCGGAAACACAAACCACATCAACTAAAGAATCCTTAAAGACATTCCTAACGTAGTCCAGTTTATCACCACTAAGGCTGCGGGCATTAAAGTGTACTACATTAAAACCACGAGACTGCTTACATAAAATATCCAACAAGATCTTAGAGTTACCATCAACACTGGGTACTTTTTTGCTAACTGGGTTTACCAATATTAAACTGTGTTTGAAGAGAGAGAACCACAAGTAAAAGTGCTCACTCCAAATGCAAAATGAATAACATTGTAATTGTATTAAATCAAAACACAAAAAAAGTAATAAATAAACAAAATAATTATATGGGAGTAAATTAACAAGCTAATTCAAATGAGAATGATTATGATATTGAAAAGGGAAAAAGGAGTGTATAGAAGTAGGAGTAAATGTAGAAATAAAGAATATAAGACTGAGAGAGAAGGTATACAAAAATGTATCCACGTATTACAATATAAATGTATTAGAGTACTAGCTTATTTAGGTGTTATGAGTGCGCTCTATTTCCAATAAGAGCATTAACCTCGGCTTTGCTCTTCACTACTCATTCACACTTTTGCACGCATCGAGAAGGCCGACGCCAACTGCTTCTTACGCCTTAGCTCTGAGGCATGTGCCATCACCTCTCGCAATTTTTTCGTTAAACTTTCATGCAAGAAAATTGATCCATAACCAGGCAAATCAATATCTGACAGCGCGAGCGATCTCGTTTTTGATTTGCAAAACAAAGCAACCGATTTTAAGAGTTGGTTGCCGTCAGTTGCCGAGAACAGTTTAACAATGATGGGACTGGCATTGGCGCGTTGCTTTTGGTTGTTATTGTTACTGCTGTTATTTCTTGCAGCTCCCACTCGAAATGCATCGCGCAGTGGTGGTGTTTTGTGCTTAGCCACTCTGCATATTTTAGAAAACAATTCAGGCAAGCACTCACCTGCTGTGTGTGGGATGCCATTTAAAATTAGATCAGTGGCAGCAGCGCTGCTTTCAAATGTATTTATCTCTGCCTGAGATGAAATGAGTTAATTACGCAGAATGAGCACATCTGAGCACGCGTTTTCAACAACCGCCACTCTCCTTTCGATTGCCGCGTTCGCTAGCTTTAAATTGGCAATTTCAGCAGTCAACTCACCAAATTTCTGCATCATATGGTTTTCTGATTTCTCCATCACTTCAGTTAACTCTTTAATAATTATATGTCTCTGCTTTTCCATCTTCTCTTCGAATTTTTTCTCCAATCTCTCTAGTATAGATGCTGGTGTGAGAGGGGTTTTAGGGGGGATGTTGTTCCTCTTGCTGGATTTTTTCGCGCCATTCTTGTGTTTTTATTTATTTTAATTTTTGTTAGGCTATTAGTTTTATTAGGCTAATGTAAGTTCCAACACAAAAGAAATGGATACCAAATAAAGTTCACAGCACAACCGAATACCGCCAAAACAAAAACATAGGAATATTACAATAAAGATTCGAGGGTAAATGCAATTATTCTAGAGCGCGAAAAAACACGTCTTACTCAGTCAACATACTTGTACAATTGTATGCCGACTCCAAGCGGCATCTGCAAGGCAGATGAGTTTTTACTGAGAGCAGAAATATACTCGGAGTGCTTGTCAAAATTTTCTTCTAATTGAAAGAACTTGTTTCTAAAAATTTTGATGTTGCTTTTCCCGGGGCGTGAACCCATTATCTTCGGTGTGGTAGGCGGAGCACGCTACCATCACACCATGGCGGCTGCATATAATCTAAAATGTCTTTTACAATTTGATTAACCTTTAAAGACAAACATTTCTTTTTACTAAGATAACTGTAAACTTTTTCCTGATCTTTTTCAACTAGCGCTACAGCACCACCTATGAAAACTTAAATGGTGGGGAACCTGACAGAAAAAGTAAAATAGACCACACTCTCTAACAGTGCAATGATCCGACACTTACGCTTCGAGAAATATTTAATAACAAGTAAGGAAGGTTAAGTTCGGGTGTAACCGAACATTACATACTCAGTTGAGAGCTATGGTGACAACATAAGGGAAAATAACCATGTAGGAAAATGAACCGAGGGAAACCCTGGAATGTGTTTGTATGACATGTGTATCAAATGAAAGGCATTAAAGAGTATTTTATGAAGGAGTGGGCCATAGTTCTATAGGTGGACGCCATTTAGGGATATCGCCATAAAGGTGGATCAGGGTTGACTCTAGAATTTGTTTGTACAATATGGGTATCAAATGAAAGGTGTTAAAGAGTATTTTATGAGGGAGTGGGCCATAGTTCTATAGGTGGACGCCATTTAGGGATATAGCCATAAAGGTGGATCAGGGTTGACTCTAGAATGCGTTTGTACGATATGGGTATCAAATGAAAGGTGTTAATGAGTATTTTAAAAGGGAGTAATCCTTAGTTCCATAGGTGGACGCCGTTTCGAGATATCGCCATAAAGGTGGACCAGGGGTGACCCTAGAATTTGTTTGTACAATATGGGTATCAAAAGAAAGGTGTTAATGAGTATTTTAAAAGGGAGTAATCCTTAGTTCCATAGGTGCACGCCGTTTCGAGATATCGCCATAAAGGTGGACCAGGGGTGACCCTAGAATTTGTTTGTACAATATGGGTATCAAAAGAAAGGTGTTAATGAGTATTTTAAAAGGGAGTGATGCTTAGTTCCACAGGTGGACGCCGTTTCGAGATATCGCCATAAAGGTGGCCAGGTGTGACCCTAGAATTTGTTTGTACGATATGGGTATCAAATTAAAGGTATTAAGGAGGGTTTTAAAAGGGAGTGGTGGTAGTTGTATAGGTGGTCGCCTTTTCGAGATATCGCCATAAAGGTGGACCAGGGGTGACTCTAGAATGCGTTTGTACGATATGGGTATCAAATGAAATGTGTTAATGAGTATTTTAAAACGGAGTAATCCTTAGTTCCATAGGTGGACGCCGTTTCGAGATATCGCCATAAAGGTGGACCAGGGGTGACTCTAGAATTTGTTTGTACAATATGGGTATCAAAAGAAAGGTGTTAATGAGTATTTTAAAAGGGAGTGATGTTTAGTTCCACAGGTGGACGCCGTTTCGAGATATCGCCATAAAGATGGACCAGGTGTGGCCCTAGAATTTGTTTGTACGATATGGGTATCAAATTAAAGGTATTAATGAGGGTTTTAAAAGGGAGTGGTGGTAGTTGTATAGGTGGTCGCCTTTTCGAGATATCGCCATAAAGGTGGACCAGGGGTGACCCTAGAATTTGTTTGTACAATATGGGTATCAAAAGAAAGGTGTTAATGAGTATTTTAAAAGGGAGTAATCCTTAGTTCCATAGGTGGACGCCGTTTCGAGATATCGCCATAAAGGTGGACCAGGGGTGACCCTAGAATTTGTTTGTACAATATGGGCATCAAACGAAAGGTGTTAATGAGTATTTTAAAAGGGAGTGGGCCTTAGTTCTATAGGTGGACGCCGTTTCGAAATATCGCCATAAATGTGGACCAGGGGTGACTCTAGAATGTGTTTGTACGATATGGGTATCAAACTAAAGGTATTAATGAGAGTTTTAAAAGGGAGTGGTGGTAGTTGTATATGTGAAGGCGTTTTCCAGATATCGACCAAAATGTGGACCAGGGTGACCCAGAACATCATCTGTTGGATACCGCTAATTTATTTATATATATAATACCTGCCAAGATTTTAAGGGTTTTTTATTTCGCCCTGCAGAACTTTTTCATTTTATCCTACTTAATATGGTATGTGTCACAACCATTTTACAAAGTTTTTTCTAAAGTTATATTTCGCGTCAATAAACCAATCCAATTACCTCACCATGTTTCATCCCTTTTTCGTATTTGGTATAGAATTATGGCATTTTTTTTATTTTTCGTAATTTTCGATATCGAAAAAGTGGGCGTGGTCATTGTCGGATTTCGTTCATTTTTCATACCAAGATAAAGTGAGTTCAGATAATTACGTGAACTGGGTTTGTAAAGATATATCGATTTTTGCTCAAGTTATCGTGTTAAAGACAGAGCGGAAGGACAGACGAACGACTGTGTATAAAAACTGGGCGTGGCTTAACCGATTTCGCCCGTTTTCACAGAAAACAGTTAACATCATAAAATCTATGCCCCTACCAAATTTCAAAAGGATTGGTTAATTTTTGTTCGACTTATGGCGTTAAAAGTATCCTAGACAAATTAAATGAAAAAGGGCGGAGCCACGGCCATTTTCAAAATTTCTTTTATTTTTGTATTTTGTTGCACCATATCATTACTGGAGTTGAATGTTGACATAATTTACTTATATACTGTAAAGATATTAAATTTTTTATTAAAATTTTACTTTAAAAAAAATTTTTTTAAAAGTGGGCGTGGTCCTTCTCCGATTTTGCAAATTTTTATTAGGCGTAAATATAGTAATAGGAGTAACGTCCCTGCCAAATTTCATCATGATATCTTCAACGACTGACAAATTACAGCTTGGAAAAATTTTAAATTAGCTTCTTTTAAAAGTGGGCGGTGCCAGGCACATTGTCCAAAATTTTACTAATTTTCTATTCTGCGTCATACGTTCAACTCATCTACCAAGTTTCATCGCTTTATCTGTCTTTGGTGCACTTTTTCGGTTTTTCGAAATTTTCGATATCGAAAAAGTGGGCGTGGTTATAGTCCGATATAGTTCATTTTAAATAGCGATCTGAGATGAGTGCTCAGGAACCTACATACCAAATTTCGTCAAGATACCTCAAAATTTACTCAAGTTATCGTGTTATCGGACGGACGGACGGACATGGCTCAATCAAATTTTTTTTCGATCCTGATTATTTTGATATATGGAAGTCTATATCTATCTCGATTCCTTTATATATGTACAACCAACCGTTATCCAATCAAACTTAATATACTCTGTGAGCTCTGCTCAACTGAGTATAAAAAGTGTGCACATTCTTTTCGAAACAGTCCTACAACAACAAAAATTGTTAATACATCCCAGAGCACGGGGAAAAAGTGTCAATAAAATATGACACTATGGCAGCATTGCTATCAAACAAGTCCAATTTTCACATTCATTCTGCAACAGATGTCGCAGTGTTGTGAATATCAATTGGCAAGAACCAGAATAGAAGTAGGATTAATGACGACAACAAAAAAACCGCTGTGATGGCTGAATGGTTATAGCAGCGGCGCCTAAACGTTGCCGATGAAGGAATTTAGCAGTTCCCGAAATGGATCTATACAACGAGCTTTGGCAGTTGTCTAAATTTTTTCTTTCTTCTATTCTAATTTAAAAATTTTTTCAATTAAGAAAAAATTTATCATAACAATAATAATGATAAAATGATTATTGTTAGGCCTTGAGCTCGATTCGAACCCGCGATCTTATAAATCAGTAGGCCGATATAACAACAAAAATTGTTAAACAGTCCTAATGCAATTACAAAGGTAATGTCAACAACATAACCTCAGTTTTTCGGCAGCTCTATTTGCCAGTACCTACATGTCTTACAAAAGTAGTAAATTTTGATTGCTTAATTTTTCGTATAAATTTCTTCAAACAATTTACTTTTCTGCAAAATTGGGGAACAAAGTTACACTAATCTTTTTGTCTAATAAATTATAGTTGCTGCTTATACGAGTATAGTTATTATAGTTATTTATAAACGTATAGTAAAATCTAGTAGAACTCAAAGGCAGCTATGTGTGATCATAAAGGGTTGTCTTTAAAATATGCATGCCAAACTTGTCAGAAATAAGGGAAAGCGTCAATGGATGAGAACACCTGAATATTTATTTCAGCATGTAGTTTCGAATCAAAGTGTTCAAGTTTGCATAAAATTAGGTGAGTTGCTTAATTGACTAGACAGGTTAACTCCCATGGATGTTGGGTCGCCGAACACGTAACCGTGGTCATACTTTAAAACTTACTTCTGATTTTCTTTCTGACCTCTAAAATTTCCAAATAAAAAGAGGTGAACAATAAAAAAAGGGCACTGCTATAATCTTACTTTCTTATTTAATTGGCACTTAACCATTTAAACGGTTATGGCCGTCCATCAAGGCGCGCCAGTCGCTCCTTCTCTCTGCCAACTGGCGCCAATTGGTCACACCAAGACCCACTGCTATAATCACTGCAACCATATCTAGCTACCCCATATCTTTTGTTTTGATTTGACAATCACAAAGGTTCCGTGGTGGGAAAAATGCTCGACAAAATCTTATAGAAAGTTGTAAATATGCTGTTTTACTTAAAGTGAATTTATAACAAGAAAATGAAAAAGGAAAACAATTTTTGGAAATCGGCGCGGCACTTCCCATTTTTCAATCAAGCATTTTCCTATGTATCGGGACACCAATTGAAGTATCAAGCCACAATTCGGTACACATATTTCTCTCACATTGGTAAAGGACCACGCCTATTTTATGAACATGTTTTTTTTTTAATAAAGGATCATAGACCAATGTAAAAGGCATTATCTTTGCGAAAACCATCTTTATATTAATCGTATTTTACTTTCAAAATAGCCATTACTGGAAGAACAATTGAACTAAGAAAGTCTATATCCTTATTTTTTATAAATATGAATATTTCTAATGAAATCGGCCAAAATACATTTAATAAACACCCCCCTTTCGACAAGACTTATTGTCAAAAAACTGAAACTAAGTGAACTGTACTACAGCCCTCTACTTCTACTTAATTGGCACTTAACCGTATAAAGGGTTATATCCGTCCAACAAGGCGCGCCAATCGCATCTACGCTCCGCCAACTGGCGCCAATTGGTCACAACAAGGGAGTTTTAATCGTTTTCCATCTGGTCCCTCCAGCGGAGTGGGGGCCGCCCTCTTCCTCTGCTTTCATATGCGGGTTCCGTTAAAAATATTTTTTTGGCCGGAGCATAATTAAATCTTTTTCGGTACTCGCCATCACCAACGCGTAGAGGTTCGTAAATCTTTCGACTAACTTTTCTCTTGAACAGTCCCAAAGCCACTTCATCTGATGTTGTAATGATTCATGCTTCTGCACCATATAGCAGGACGGGTACGATAAGTGACTTTTAGGGCATGATTTTCGTTTGCAGAGAGAGGACTTTACTTTTCCATAGCGTACCTTGTCCAAAGTAGCATTATTTATTGGCAAGAGTGATTCTTTGCTGGATTTCAGAGCGTTGGTTGCCTGCGTCAATGCTGGTTCCCAAATATACGAAGCCTTTTACTACTTCGAAATTATCTATGGTTGCAAACAGTAGCGTGGTTTCCACATTCCTCATTCACCATCAAACCCATCAATTTATTAATTCTTGTCTTTAGTTTGGCAGCGCTGCCTTCAGTAAACCTACCTTTTCAAAAATAGATGTGGCCTTTATCCACAAGTTTTAAATGAAACACAACACCGACATCTGCCTATCATTACTCATTTGTACAAAAATATCAAGACCTCTGTTTCTCCAGTCTCACAATGATCCATATCATTCTAGTGAAAACTGAGCGGGATACGGAGCTAGAAAACTCACTGGATGATGTCTAATATGTGTGAAGTGAGAAAGTTGGATCAAAAAGAGAAATAAATGCTGTTAAGAATTAACCTGATGCAAATGAGTGGGTTTTTTTTTTTTTAATTAATGGAGAACAATAACACAGTTTTAACAAATATGGAAGAAGAACAAGAAAGGTTGTCTAAGTTGGATGTAAACGAACATCATATACTCAGCTAGAGATCTATCGTACATTTCTTTTAGTACAGTTTTTTGACCCTAGGTATTATCGAAAGAGGGATGTTTATTTAAGGATTTTGAGTCTTTTATAAGAAGTATTCCTCTTTGTACAGGAAATAAGTTTAAAGAGTTTCTTCAAAGTAGGCCAGTTCTTCTTCATTGGCCAAAAGAGGTTGCCACACCCATTTAAAAATGTTTTAGTTACGTGAATCGGGTTTCGAGTTATGGCTCCAGAAACGGTAGCCAATGCATGATCAAATAAGAGGCGGTGCCACGTTTCCAAAAATTGTGTCCAAAAATTGTTGCCATTCATTTAATAATTGTTATAAATATACTTTGGAAGAAAAATAGCGTGTAAACAATTTTTAATAAGGTTTCGTGGCATGGCTCTCGAAAATAACAAAAACCCCGATCCTGGGCATTTTCAATGGAAATTTGCCACGCCTTAACCTTAAGTTATCTGGCCAAGAGTTTGGAAATTAGTTAACTACATACAAAGGAATAATTTGAGGGGGCGGTAGCGCTTTTTCATAAACTTTTATTTTTTCCATACAAAATATGTCCATTCTAATGTACGTAGATACATATATATGTATGTATGTATTTACGTCAGCCATATGGTTGGAAAAATATATAGGGGCTTCTGATCATGGTTTAGATATAAAAAGGATTGAGAGTAATTTGACATTGTATTTAGTTTTGCATTTACTATATCCGCAAGAAAAACTAGTTTATATAGTTTTATGGGGTTGCGATGGAAGCTCTGGCCATAGCACATACAAGCAAAAGTTTACATGCAGTTCTGACACTGATGAGTTTTTGTTTATATTTTCTTTCGTTCCTCTTCAATTACAGGATGAAAAAGGTAACATTGTTTGGCAGAATCCTCGACCTTCTTCTACCATGTATGGTCGTCCAATAAAATTTTTTTTCTAAAGAAACAAAAGATTTTATTGTTTTTGAAACGAACAAAGTTTTAGAGGAGATAAATGCGTTGTTGCCAACAAAGTACATGCTCGAAGAATACGAAGTTTGCGTAAATCACAATATGCTTCTAACAATGATTGACGGAAAAGTTTGCAATGCTTTGACTGAAACTTCTTCCGCACAAAAGTGTTATATTTGTGGTGCCATTCCAAAAGATATGAATAATGAGTTACGGGACTTTACGACTAACCGAGATAATCTTGGTTTTGGTTTGTCTACTCTCCATGCATGGATAAGATGTTTTGATTGCTTGCTTCACATAAGTTATCGCCTCGAAGTAAAGAAATGGCAGCTTAGGAATGAGGCAGATAAAGAGAGTGTAAAGCTACGTTCCAACGAAATCCAGAATAAATTTAAAAGTGTACTTGGATTGATAGTAGATAAACCAAAACCATGTTTCGGCAATACCAATGACGGCAACACTGCTCGTAGGTTTTTCGAAAATTCTGAGGCTAGTGCTGACATTACGGGATTGGATGTAACGCTCATCAAAAGTTCGACACTCTCCTTCGCGCATTAGCATCTGGGTTCAATATAAATATCCAAAGATTTGAAAAATTTGCGGTCGAGAGTAAAAAACTATACATAGATCTCTATCCATTGTTTAATCTGCCTGTTACAGTTCATAAAATCTTAGTGCATAGTACTGATATTATAAAATCAGCAATTTTACCTATTGGTCAACTTTCTGAGGAAGCACAGGAAGAACGTAGTAAAGATTTGAAACGATTCAGGGATGATAACACACAAAAGCAGTCGGTGAAGCCACGAATAGAGATCTTATAAATATGTTGCGTATAACATCGGATCCTTTAGTTAACAGTTTTAGGGAGATTCAGAAGTCTTAAATTTACTGTCCCCCGATAATGTTGAGGAGTCAATAAATACCCCAGTTGTTTCAAGCTTTCACAGTAGTGTTGCTGATGCTCATGACTATTCCACAAGTGACTCATCGAATGAAAGTAATGATAGCGAATAATAACATAATTATAAAAGACCTACCCTATAACTTTTTGTTGGATCAGGTTTTATTTAATTTAAATCTATTGTCTTTTCTACTTTGTATGATACTTTACTTTTAAGTTTTTGTAATAAGTAATTTTCACATAATTAATTTCATTATTTACATTGTTATTATTATTATTGTAATTCACTTTTACATTCCTGACTGGTACTATAAAATAATTTTGTAAAAATTGTAGTGCCAGGATAAATGCTCAAATAAATACAATATATGTATGTACATATGTACAGTCACTCACATAAATAAGTAGACACCCCTTTTTGGACAATTCTTACAATTTTCGCTTTCGCAAATTTATTTTAACTAATTTCCCATAAGAAAATTTGTCACGATCTATAACAAAAACTAAATTATATTTAAAAAATGTTTGAAAAATTCGACGAGTTTTTTCTTCCGAATTTTCAGAATTTTTTAAAGTATTGAGATTTGTAGTCCATTCAATTTAAGTACAATAAAGTAATATTCTAAAGTCCTTTAATTTTTTTTGGATCTATGTCACTTATTCACATGAGTTACTGTATATGAAATAAGCAAATGTATCCACATGAAGTAAAATTTTGGAAAAAAATAAAAAAAAGAACATATGGCTGAAAAAAATGACGTAGTTGTAATAAATGACTGCATATGAAACGGAAAATCTCACGAAATAATTTTGTCTAGCTAGCTTGTTCTACACTGAAACACTGTGCAGCGCAACAAAGCAAAGCAACGCAATCGAAATATGTTATTTCGTATTTTTTCACTTATCTACCACAAAATATTTCTACAAAACTTTGCCTTTTTTATAAATTTTAATCAGTTTTTATCACCTTACTTGCTGATTTTTTTTGAAAATAATGAAACCGAACGGATTTCTTGGAGTTTTTTTTTGGGTAGTTTAGGCAACTCTATAGCCATCTGATGTTCAAGACCCATTCTTAGAAACGAATGAACTTTTGTTTACAATCGAATGAACTTCAAGACCCATTCTTGGAAACGAATGAACTTTTGTTCACAATCGAATGAACTTCAAGACCCATTCCTGGAAACGAATTGAGAGAGAATAAATGTTTCATATTCTATGGCCAATATTATAAAAAATGCATATTTTCACGCGCTCTCAGAGATCGAGAAGTTTCATATCATGTCATCAGTGATAGTAGCTTTGCCACTATGAAAATATATGTACATATGTATGTACCATGCAGAAAAATGGAACAGACATGTAGAGCGACAGTTTTGCATTACGGGTTTAATGCCTACTTTCGAACTGGTAGGCACACTTCCACAAACAGCGCTGAGTTCTGAGCTATGTGTATATTAATGTATTAATCAAAGACGGCGTCTGTTTCAATTTTTGTAGGACATAATGTTAAAAGAGTTAGTTGAAAATACTCTCAGAGGAATGAATAAGAACTTGTACCGTGTCTGTTCTAGTACGGAACTAGTGCGATGCGCTGCAGGGTATGTATGTATCCAACTAGCACGTAAGTGACTGGAACTGAAGGAAAGGAATTGGTTTCCTTAACAAGTAACCCTGCAAAAATTGTGTGACCAAAACGCACACAGCCACACGAATTTTTGACAGGGGTGACGATTTGGAATGAAAAATTCTCCAAATGAAATAGCATGTTGACAACTTTAGCTTTGCCACAATGTATCGTGCTCTCTCGCACCTACTATATTCATAGGGATGGTGAAATATGTCAGCTGCGCACGATAAAAAGTCTGCGAAGCCGCCATTTTTATTGACAAGTAAATTTTGAGCACAGACAGGCCTGGATCTATTTTATAATTATTAAATTAAATACAATTATAAAACTAACTAAGAAAATACCAAATACGTGTTAATAAAAACTTGCAAAATCAGGATCTTAATAACTTGGTAAGTGCGTGGAACACTTTTCCCATATCGCTACACATTCATTCATTCATTTTTTTGTTTAGCCATTTTCTGGGAAATATAACATCATTTCATTACTGATGCAGCAAAATTTGCTGCGTTAAATATGTTATATTGTAGGATTTGCTTTAATATAATGAATTAATACAAAACTATTATTTACAGGATATCGAAAATTTGACCCCATTATCACCAGAGGTAATTTCGCGTCAGGCAACAATCAATATTAGTACGATTGGACACGGTAAGTCCACTGTAGTAAAAGCTATTTCCAGAGTTCCAACGAAAAGCCATTTTTTATGAGGCAACTGAAAACTATTCTGTCGTATGATTTCTTTTAAAACTATTTGTATTAATACAAAATTATTATTTACATGATATTGTAAAAATTGAAGAATCTGTTCATTGCTCCGAAACGTTGGTAATTCTATATAGCATGACACTCTTAATACACCGCCAAAAGTATCGGGAGGTATGTCAAAAGACGCGTTTTGGTGCCAGGTTCACCAACCCGAAAACGGAAAACGAAAATTTTGAATCGTTCAAAAGATATTAACGAAAAACCGCTGTTTTGAGTTGACCGCTGTTTTGCGTTGACGGCCTTCGGTCGAGCTTATAAAAAATTACCGCGGCCGGTCCACCAATATGGTGGTATCAAAATTAAATCCGTGCAAAATTTTCATTGTGCGCAAACATTTTTTCAGTGCACAACAACATTACAACAACCACATGAATATTGCCAACTTCAACTGTAAAAATTTCCGGACAAAAATACTATTTTTCTTTTCCGTCTTCCGATTATTGTCGGAGTCAATATGCCTCTTTTGATACCTCTCCCGATATTTTTGGACGCGTATTAGCAATCGACTTCTGTTCTAAACTTTTACCATGTCTTCCTACGCTACGATCAAAATCGTCTAGAGTGTTGATGTTATTAACGATCTACACTTCATGAAGACTCTGCATTTTTCTTTTTTAACACTTCCATAACGCCAGCGAAATTAGCCACCTTCTTTTTTGTTGATTTCGGAGTTGTATTTTGATTTCTAACACGCATTTGTGGTTGTGCCACATCGTCGCTAAAATCAAAGTCGTTTTCGCTGCCGGTTTAAAGGGAAATATAAACAAGTAGATCACTAATTAATAATTTAATTTTAGTGTACACTTACTCTGTTTCCGCATTAGCTGGTGTTGTAGTTTCAACTTTGACCGTTGTTCCAGTTGGTTCCGTAATTAATGGATGGCATCCCGGAAAATACCATAGCAATTCCCGCATTGTGCCTTTCTCCAACATTACATAATATGATTCCAATTCTTCTGCATCAGGTATACATAATATTTCTGCATTCGTTTCGAAGTTCTCCGAAGTATTTGTGTCGGTCCGTGTTTCACCCATTTTATTTTGTTATATTTTTTCGCGTATTTGCTCGTATACGTATAAATACAGCTGATTGGTTAGCATGTAAATAAAAAATTAACAACAGCTGCTAAATTCTTGGATGCCACTCGTACTGCCAGACCAAATTCACCAAATTAGCACGAACTACCCAACAAGAACTCTTTCGGATTGTAGTGCAGTTTATGGTACTCATCGAAATTTGAGCCACAAGAGTGAGGTATCAAGAGACGCTGACATATTTACGCATAGATTAGATACCGAAAACGATTTATTTTTTTTTACCCTTTATCCTCGAAAAAATTGATTGATCACCTGGCAAATTTTGTTTCAGCGCATTTACGTTATTTATTTTTCATATTCGGTACAATAATTCAATCTAATATACACGTATCAATAAACAAATCTTGACGTAAATACGCTGCTTTTGATACCTTACTTGATAAATTGGCCCAACTTTCTGTAAAATTTTCCATTAGTGTACCACGCTATGAAAATAAACATAAAAAAGGGTAAAAATCTAGTTGAGGGGTCGACTCTTAATACGCTACCAAAAATACCGCGAGAGGTGTCAAACGGTGCGTCTTGATGCAAAAATACTATGGATCCCACCCCCGGTTTTGGAGGTACCCGCGGGTATTTTTTCGGTTTTTCGTTAATATCTTTTGAACGAGTTAAAATTTTTATTTTCCGCCTTTTTAACTTGGATGGTGGAGGCGGAAAAAAGCACTGTCAGCACTAAAAGTTGTGAACGTTGCTTTATTCGGTAATGCATATACATATCTTTGGCAAGGAGATATTTATTTTTATAACGTGTTTTGCAGAAATTTTTAAGTTACAGGGCCGGATAAAGTTTGTGTATTGTTTGGCGTATTAATAATCCGAAGCCAGAGAATAAAAATTTTAAGGCGTTCAAAAGATATTAACGAAAAACCGAAAAAAGACCCGCGGGTACCTCCGAAACCGGGGGTGGTATCCATAGTATTTTTGCACCTTTCTGCGTCGGAGGCCTTCGGCCGCGCTTATAAAAAATTACCCTGGGTGGGTCCAACACCGGTTTGGAGACCAAAACTATATCCGCGCAAAACACTTATGTTCACAATTTTTATGTGGGTACAACAACATTACCACAACCACATGAAAATCACCAACTTCAACTGCAAATATCTCCGGACAGAGAAAACATTTTAATTTTCCGACTTCGGATTATTGTTCTCGAAATTAATACGCGCCGTTGGTAAAAGTCTAGTTGAGGGGTCGACTGCCAATACGCTACCAAAAATATCGAGAGAGGTGTCAAAAGACGCGTATTAATCTCGAAAACAATAATCCGAAGGCGGAAAATTTGCAGTTGAGGTTGGCGATTTTCATGTGGTTGTTGTTGTGTTCGTACCCACAAAAAAAATTGTGCATCACCGTGGCGGTAGCCACGGTTATACCACGCGCCCGGACTTGGCATGGCGTAGTCCAGGGTTATTTTTGATAAGCGCGGCCGAAGGCCGCCAATGCAGAAAGGTGTTCTGCGCAAAAATACTATGGATCCCACCCCCGGTTTTGGAGGTACCCGCGGGTATTTTTTCGGTTTTTCGTTAATATCTTTTGAACGAGTTGAAATATTTTTTTCCGCGTTTTAACTGGGATGGTGGAGGCGGAAAAAAGCACTGTCAGCACTAAAAGTTGTGAACGTTGCTTTATTCGGTAATGCATATACATATCTTTGGCAAGGAGATATTTATTTTTATAACGTGTTTTGCAGAAATTTTTAAGTTACAGGGCCGGATAAAGTTTGAGGACGACCTCCGAAAATACGTAATCCAAAGTCACAATAGATGTAAACAGAGGCGTTACCTACAAAAAAAAAATAGTAGAACGTAAAACACACAGAACTGCGAAAACCGCATCAGCCATCAGAAAACCTACGAGGTGTCTATCGCTAACCCAAATTTAAAGTTATCTGCTGCAAAAATCTATGGTATTTATCATTCACTCACCAAGACAAAGCCGCTGAGACTTTGCTATACTCTAACATACAATACTTTACCCCTTTTTAGCACAACTATTATTTTTGATTTTATTAAATTTTATAAATTGTTTCTTCCTCTACAGTTCAATTTTCATATTGGATGGTAAGGATGACTTTCGCATTTTCTCCATCAATAACTGTGACGAGGTGGAAGATATCTATGCGCGTAAATCGCAACATATTATCTTGGTCGAGCGTTGCTTCAATAGCTCTCTAGTGGTGATGGTGACAGCAGAGAAACCCAACTGCTTACAAATGTTACACTTCAAAAAGAATCAAAATATCTGCCATTGCGTCTACGGCTCAAATATACACAGTATACGAATGATTCGAACGCTACTAACGGATAGTTTACATATTCATGATATACGAGACTTGAAAATGTTACATCAAATCGAAAATATTGCACCAAACGAACTGGGTCTGAATACTGAAACAGTAAACATATTCAAAATCGATAAGAAGTCTGTGATGATGGCCTTAGACGGTGAGTTATTGAATAACATACGAAAACCATTTTAACCCATCTATTTATTTGCATTACAGCTATAGCTTTACAAGTAGCAAAAATTGCTGCCGCCGGGCAATTGGAAAAAGCAGAGACGCATTCATCACGCTGTACGGATGATGCAAAGTCAGAAACTGCTGTTGTAACTGCTGCCACCGACACAAAGGTCATCTCTACTTCGCTGAGTAGCGGCTGTTCCGACTAACTATCGAAGACTGTATCATCATATCTATTGCCAACACAGGTCAGCGATGTGCTTACGCAGGACCGTGCCTTCGCTACTTTATGATGAATGTCAATTCACACCAATGGCTATGGCGGCGCAGTATAGATAAAGAACGTTTGACTGCCGCAGCGAGAGCTTAAACAATTTTTGTTTTAACATAAAAAAGGATTATGCATTTTTTTACTGGTTTAGTGTAGGCTGTTGCGGCGACGTTTGAAGTGTGAAATTTATTAAAATTTTAATTTGATAGTAAGTTTAAACCAAAAAACGCTTAAGCTTTAAAAGCATTTAATTATTGTGAATATAATATAATGAAATATAACAATATTTTGCTATGTACAATGCTGGCCGCTTAGACGGCGCTGCAATAATATAGCTCAAAGCAATTAATATATTTTGTTATGTTGTTATTAAAGTACTTATTTCTTTTTTATATCAACCAATTAAGCGAGTTTATGTTATTATTAAAGTACTTACTTCTTTTTTATATGAACTGTATTAATTTAAGTTACAATTTCATGTACATATATAATAAAGTATGTCGTGGTACGATTGCTGTTGGAATTAGATTTGAAACCAATCAATACTTCTGCTAAGGGTTGCAGAATTATTGCTGGAATGATTAGATTTAGAACAATAATAAGTTTGACTCAATTACTAGTCCTACATTTTTAAATTCATATTTTACTTTACTTTATTACTTTCAAATTCAATTACGACAGCAATCGGATTCCACGACACCTTTGAATATTCTTGATCTGAAAAAAAGAGTAAATCTTATCTGAATTTCTAATTAGCTTTAAGTTGTAGATTTAAATTGATTCAAATAATTGGAGTTTTTTCTAAAGCTTAAAATTTTTTTTGTTCGCTTGGAAAAGATTTCAATTGGAAAACGAAAACCAATTAAGCGAGTTTATTTATTATTAAAATACTTACTTTTCTTTATATGAACTGTTTTAATTTAAGTTACAATTTCATGTACATATATAATAAAGTATGTCGTTACGATTGCTGTTGGAATTAGATTTGAAACCAATCAATACTTCTGCTAAGGGTTGCAGAATTATTGCTGGAATGATTAGATTTAGAACAATAATAAGTTTGACTCAATTACTAGTCCTACATTTTTAAATTCATATTTTACTTTACTTTATTACTTTCAAATTCAATTACGACAGCAATCGGATTCCACGACACCTTTGAATATTCTTCATCTGAAAAAAAAGAGTAAATCTAATCTGAATTTCTAATTAGCTTTAAGTTGTAGATTTAAATTGATTGAAATAATTGGAGTTTTTTCTAAAGCTTAAAATTATTTTCTGCTCGCTTAGAAAAGATTTCAATTGGAAAACAAAAACCAATTAAGCGAGTTTATTTATTATTAAAGTACTTACTTCTTTTTTATATGAACTTTATTAATATAAGTTCCAATTTCATGTACATATATAATAATATTGAAAATAATAAATATTGAAAATTAAATTTTTTTGGTTCATATTTTATTCATATGGCTGTTCCAGGTAAAGTAAATATGCAGGTAAAATTCATGTTATATGGAGGTTATATAAATGGTAAAACCGCAGTAAAATTTATTGTCAAATGACTCGAAAATGTAGAGTGAAATGACGGAAAATATGACCGCCATTTGACGAGCATTGTGACGTGTGTGAGCAGCACAGTACTATGCGCACATCCCATAGGTGGGAGCGGAATGCACGGTCACATTGATAGGAACGAAACGGAAAATTTCGTCACAAAACCTTATCAGCCCATGCAAATGTGACTATGAATATAACCGCTGGGAAAAGTCACAATGACCGTAAAATGACTAGTCAAATGACGTGGATCGTTTTTGCAGGGAACTATCGTGTAACCGTCACTTAAAGAATGACTTTATTGTACAAGCAACATTGCTGTAACAAACTCCTCAAGTCCCTCGGTGACAGCACTTGGGACAAAATCAAAGAAACGCTCACAGCTCCTTGTAAAGCAATTGGTCAGCCGCGTGTATGCTATCCGTCGACGATGTGGTCGCTGAGCTTTACAAAAACACACTGGAGGAAGCTACATGTATGTCAAAATGCCGCGCTCAGAACTGCCACGGGATGTCGTCTTATGACACCAGAAAATCATCTTCACAATAAGGTGCGTATACTCCTTATAAAGGAGTTAAACCAAATGCTGACGAAACTGTTCATGATGAATACTCAGAAACCTGGGCATCATGTCGGATAACTGATGGATGTAGTCTCACCTTCCACTTATATAAAGAATTATCTCCGCTTGCACTACGAAAATATCCCCCACTCAAGAATTCAGCCATTTGAACCAGACGAGTGCAAACAGTCGGCGAATTTTTATGCCGATAAATGCTTCTTTTCAGACTGAAATACCCGAAACTCGCGGAATAGGATTCAGACTTCCCAGGGAGACGCGTGTCATCCTGTCCCAATCGATCTAGATACTGGAATAGACTTAACTCTACTTATCCAGAATAAACTCCTATATACGCAATATATGCATAGGGTGCATATTGTGGACACATGACACCAGCCATCTTTTCAATTGCAATGTGAAACCAATGCTTCTATCACCGATTCCTTTTTGGCCCAACCCTGTTCAAACTGCAAGTTTCCTTGGACTTCCGTCAGAGGATATCTATGTCAATTGAGTGATCGCACGTATATGATTGGGCGAATCACTGCTGCAAGAAAAATAAGAAGAATTGCGCGGTTGTATATGTGCAATACCCAATAAACATTTTTTTTGGAAATTGGTTTGCGGTCAAATGGAAATCCAACTTGTTTTCCAAATTCCAATGTTTAATATCCATTGTACCTCCATTGGAGAACCAACCCATTCTCAAACAAAACGGCACATTTTTTATACGTTAATAATCTTAGTTCTCCACTTGAGAAATTCCTTGATATAAATTTGAACTCCAGCATCAATCTCCAATTGGATTTTAATGAAAAAGAAAACTTCAGGAAATTAATTTCCCATCCCAATTGAATAAAAATAACAGCGCTGTATATAAATTTGGTTTCAGTTTAATAGAATAAACATAAATTAAAATAAATAGTAATTCATTTTACATATTTAAAAATAATTTAAAAGTATTTAAAAATTTAAAGTAATTGTAATTCATTAATTAGATTCTTACAAAATTTTAAAAATTCTTTGCACCAAAGCTGAGATATTTTTTTTCAAATTTCAATGCACTTTTCAAGTGTCAAATATACTGTTTACACAACTTCGTCAAAGATCATAAATAATAATAGCCATAACTTTACGAAAAGATTCGTAATTAAGATGGTAATATCTTGAATTGAAGGGTAAGAGTAGTATTAAATGATATGATTGGAGAAAGAAATCACCAAAAAATTGTGTATCCTGTAAAAGACCTCAAAAGTAGCGGAAAACGCCGTTTTTCGCGTACATAACTTCAATTATCTCAGAATTTCTCCGGTTGAACCCCACTTTTTTTACATTTTTCTATGTTTCTCGGTGCTTTGAGCACGAACAAAAATATCTCAGCTTTGGTGCAAAGAATATTTAAAATTTTGTAAGAATCGAATTATTGAATTACAATTAGTTAAAATTTTTTATGATTATCTTAGAATCATTAAATTATTGCATTTTTTCCACCAGGCGATTGTTGGCTTGATGAAAGAAGAACATATTAGTCCTTTCAAAGTCCTCATCGGAAGGGTTGGCAAATTTTTGATTGTAAGCCTCTGAAATAAAAAGATTTCAATTATAAATTAAAATAATAATGGACATGTAATAGTTACTCTTCAGGCTCCCTTTGTGCTGAGAACTCTAATAGCTGTCTTGTTGGGCGTACCCTTCCAAGTGAAGTGCGTGGCAGCTTCATCGCGAATCACTTTTCACCACACCATTTTTATGAAGCGTATGGAATTGCGACAAACTATAGTTTGGAGTTCAACAACCTAGAGAAAAAAGAGAGTACGAAGTATACAGTAGAATAGAATATATAAATAAAATAGTTTATATATGTACCCAATATATTTAAAAGGCTATTGGCAGCTGCATTTGTAATATTGAATTCTACTGCCCAACTAGCTAACTCATAATTTAAGTTGAGCAAATCATCAGCAATCTCTTCTGAATCGCTTTCCGAGGAAGTTTCGTCACTTGAAAAGTTTTCCAAAGGAGGATTGTATGCAGAAGTTGACGTGGAAGGCTCCATTGGCAAACTTTAAATTGGCGAGCGCTCCGACAGCAAAGCCACCACTTGCCTTACATCACTTCTAATTTTCTTGCTTCTATGGATTTTAATAGTTGCACATATATATATTAAATTAATTAAATACTTAAAATATTAAAATTGGCTACTTCCCCGAAATATATCAATTAATTCACTTTTTTAACTACTTTCAGTTTCCTGCTATCCAATCTTTTGACAGATGATTGGCCTGCATTGCCACACACATAAATGAATAAACGCGTTACCATCTGAAAAAATTTTAAGTAATACCTCAAATTGACCTCCAAGAGCACTCAATTTGAAAACAAACTTTGGAAAAACGATTTGATCTCCAATTGTTGTAAAAGTTGGATTTCCATTTGAGAACTACATATTTCTCAAAGGTTGGAAAAAAGTTGTACTTGTGCATATTGGGATACCAACAATGAAATCAATATATATGGGCAAGTTCTGGGTTATGGACACGACATTCATTACCCCCGGCCCGGGCTTTGGAGGTGCCCGGGAATCTCAAAATGCTATCCAAGCTTTTGCTTACAGCAAATAAACAAAACACACCTTTAATCACCTTTGGTATATTGCAATCATTTTAAATTTCAACAAATTTTAAAAATCTCTTAACGTGTCTGCACCCCGCATAAGGTGTTGTTGGTTTTTGGTTGGCTTTGTAGCATAAAGTTGAATTCGTTTTCTGCAAAAGAAAAACAATAGCATTGTGAACGAATTATACAAAGGAAAGCACATCAACTACAGAGAAAAACAACAGCTCGCAAGCTCGGCAGCAACCGCACCGAGACTTTATGGTTTACCCAAAATGCACAAACCCGAATGCCCCTTACGTCCAATTTCGTCTTCTATAAGTGTTCCATGTTATGAATTGTCCATATATTTAGGAAAAATCTTGACGCCACTAATATGAGAAGACCCACTTTCCCGATGGGTAACCCACTTTCCCCCACCATAGCGGACATTGTGATGGACGACCTTATACAAAATATGTACTCTGAGCTGAACCAACAACAAAACACTGGTATCAAATTTCTTGTCAAATACGTAGACGACGTATTTGCAATAATAAAACGAAGCGACACGGAAATTATCTTAAGCACACTCAACAAATACCACAATAGACTGCAATTTACCATTGAAATAGAAAAAACAACAACATCCCCTTCTTAGACACCCGCATATATAGAGCTAACAATAATATTATACTTGACTGGTACACAAAACCTACATCGTCTGGTCGCCTAATAAATTTCTTTTCATCACAACCCTTTAAGTA
This sequence comes from Eurosta solidaginis, assembly GCF_040869045.1. Lineage (NCBI taxonomy): Eukaryota > Metazoa > Arthropoda > Insecta > Diptera > Tephritidae > Eurosta > Eurosta solidaginis. The sequence goes on from NW_027136904.1 coordinate 927,546, forward strand.
TAAATTAAATACCGCCAAAAATTTTATACGTAAAGTACTGACCATCAGCAATCAATGTTTTCATAACGCTAATATAGAAAAAATCAAAATGACGCTAAGAAATAACAATTATCATAATAAATTAATATGTAATCTAATTGGCCGTAAACAACAAGAATTAATAAATATTCCCACACAAACCAATCGACATACAACAACAAAGTAACGTGGTATACCAAATAGAGTGCAAAGGAAATGAAACTGAACATTGCAACAAAATATATATTGGCACTACGAAGAGGGCGCTAAGCACACGACTTGCAGAGCACCAAGCCGATATCAACAAAGAAAAACACAGCACGGCGTTATCACCATACGCGGTAAACAACAAACACACAGTAGATTTCACAACAACAAAAATAATAGACAAAGAGACGAGAGAAAGAACAAGGTACACACTCGAGAGCCTAAGAATAATGCAAAACAGAGAAAAGGCAATGAACAAGAAAGAAGATACGCAAGACATAGCCGCGACTTACTTATTATACCTATGACACAGATAATTAGTTTTAGTTGACAAGTTTACCATATAGTGATGGTAGCATTAAACATTTTTTTTGTAAAGTAATAATAAAATCGTTTTTTAAATACCAATGTGAGTGAATATAAATAATTGTTTGTGGAGTAATATTTCATGTAAAATTCAAATTTATAATTGTGCAATACTTTGTTTGAAACTATGTAATTTAGATCGTTTAATTTTATTTCTAATGTTGTTTTTGTCTTTTGTATTTTGTAATAAACAAATATAGACCACCCCTGAAGAAGATAAGGATAATTATCGAAACGTTGGTCTAAATGGTGGAATAAATCGCATTTTATTTGCACTTGACCCTAATAGATCAGTAAAGCTGAAAAACTACATATAAATTAATAAAACTGATCGGAAATTACCATTAAAAAGAAAGCCAATTTTTTCAATAAATCATTGACTCGATTGTTGGATCTCAAGAAAATATTTGGATACCTCCTGATAACTACGAATTTATTTCATCTGGACCAAGAAATTTGAAATCCCAAAGAACTTGGCTTCAGAAATATCCATGGTTAGCTCACTCAGCCAAAGAAGATTGAGCTTTTTGCAAACGCTGCGTGCTATTTTGTATTCGAGGAGGTGGAGTCGACAGCCAATTTTTGGATCAGTTGGTACTCAAACCCTTTCAGAATTGGAAAAAGCACTGGATACATACTTCAAAAGGCATCAAAATGCGGATTACCATAAAGCAGCACTACTTAAATCAGTCATGAGCTCTAATAGCTTATCCAACCCAATTGTCAACCTCACCTACCCGTGGCGAATCCCGTTTCATGAACAGCCGAGGCTCTGGCGACCCCGAACTCCTTATGGATCAATAGGGTGGGAGGGCGGTATGGCCTAGAAGGTTTCATGTGATCACAACAAATCGTTTCCCTAGATGGTCGGGCTGGTACCTTTATTGTACTTTTTACCGGAATATACCGGATCTGCATCCGGCAAAGGACTACCAACATAGGCCAAGGCCTTCGGGGAGTGTCCTTTTCGCTACAACAACAAAAACAGCAAAGTTTGGAATTTCACGATAGAAATAGCAGCTTGAAACTGAGAACCTTTTGCTGAAGTTTTGTCGTTTTCCCCTTCTGCTATCTCTTCAAAGGCTTCGAATATTGCTGGCTGAAGTTCAATGTAAGTGGATACCGCTTCATGACATTGGCCCATCTTGTTGGGCAGACGCTTTGCAAATTTTGTCTTCGACTTTCTTTTTATACCCAGCTGTACTTGTACACAGGGTATTATAACTTTGATTTGATAACGGTTGGTTGTACAGGTATAAAGAAATCGAGATAGATATAGACTTCCATATATCAAAATCATCAGTATCGAAAAAAATTTGATTGAGCCATGTCTGTAAGTCCGTTAACACGATAACTTGAGTAAATATTGAGATATCTTCACCCAATTTGGTACACGAGCTTTTCTGTACCCAGAATAGATTGGTATTGAAAATGAGCGAAATTATATATATAAACATTTTGGAAAACACAAAAAACCTGATTATTTAGTAAATAATACACCTAGAATGTAGAAATTTGACGGGTGAACTGATATTGAGATTTTTGATACAAATTAAAAAAAAAAAACAAACTTTAAAATGGGCGTGGCACCGCCCACTTGTGATAAAATCAATTTTACAAATATCAAAAATTAGATGATCAAAAATCGTTAAACCTATCGTAACAAAATTCGGCAGACAGGTTGCCTTTACTATAAGGAACGCTTCGAAGAAAAATTAATCCGTTAAGCACCACGCCCACTTTTATATAAAAGATTTTAAAAAGGGTAGTGGACGAATAAATAAGCTATATATTTGCAAAAAAGAACTTTATAGCAATGGTATTTCATTTCCCAAGTGGATTTATAACAATAAATAGGAACAAGTAAGGAAGGTTAAGTTCGGGTGTAACCGAACATTACATACTCAGTTGAGAGCTATGGTGACAACATAAGGGAACATAACCATGTAGGAAAATGAACCGAGGGAAACCCTGGAATGTGTTTGTATGACATGTGTATCAAATGAAAGGCATTAAAGAGTATTTTATGAAGGAGTGGGCCATAGTTCTATAGGTGGACGCCATTTAGGGATATCGCCATAAAGGTGGATCAGGGTTGACTCTAGAATTTGTTTGTACAATATGGGTATCAAATGAAAGGGTTAAAGTATTTTATGAGGGAGTGGGCCATAGTTCTATAGGTGGACGCTATTTAGGGATATAGCCATAAAGGTGGATCAGGGTTGACTCTAGAATGCGTTTGTACGATATGGGTATCAAATGAAAGGTGTTACTGATTATTTTAAAAGGGAGTAATCCTTAGTTCCATAGGTGGACGCCGTTTCGAGATATCGCCATAAAGGTGGACCTGGGGTGACCCTAGAATTTGTTTGTATAATATGGGTATCAAAAGAAAGGTGTTAATGAGTATTTTAAAAGGGAGTAATCCTTAGTTCCATAGGTGGACGCCGTTTCGAGATATCGCCATAAAGGTGGACCAGGGGTGACCCTAGAATTTGTTTGTACAATATGGGTATCAAAAGAAAGGTGTTAATGAGTATTTTAAAACGGAGTAATCCTTAGTTCCATAGGTGGACGCCGTTTCGAGGTATCGCCATAAAGGTGGACCAGGGGTGACCCTAGAATTTGTTTGTACAATATGGGTATCAAAAGAAAGGTGTGAATGAGTATTTTAAAAGGAAGTAATCCTTAGTTCAATAGGTGGACGCCGTTTCGAGATATCGCCACAAAGGTGGACCAGGGGTGACCCTAGAATTTGTTTGTACAATATGGGTATCAAAAGAAAGGTGGTAATGAGTATTTTAAAAGGGAGTGATGCTTAGTTCCACAGGTGGACACCGTTTCGAGATATCGCCATAAAGGTGGACCAGGTGTGACCCTAGAATGTGTTTGTACAATATGGGTATCAAACGAAAGATGTTAATGAGTATTTTAAAAGGGTGTAATCCTTAGTTCCATAGCTGGACGCCGTTTCGAGATATCGCCATAAAGGTGGACCAGGGTTGACCCTAGAATTTGTTTGTACAATATGGGTATCAAAAGAAAGGTGATAATGAGTATTTTAAAAGGGAGTGATGCTTAGTTCCACAGGTGGATGCCGTTTCGAGATATCGCCATAAAGGTGGACCAGGGGTGACCCTAGAATTTGTTTGTACAATATGGGCATCAAACGAATGGTGTTAATGAGTATTTTAAAAGGGAGTGGGCCTTAGTTCTATAGGTGGACGCCGTTTCGAAATATCGCCATAAAGGTGGACCAGGGGTGACTCTAGAATGTGTTTGTACGATACGGGTATCAAATTAAAGGTATTAATGAGGGTTTTAAAAGGGAGTGGTGGTTGTTGTATAGGTGGACGCCGTTTCGAGATATCGCCATAAAGGTGGACCAGGGGTGACCCTAGAATTTGTTTGTACAATATGGGTATCAAAAGAAAGGTGTGACCCTAGAATTTGTTTGTACGGTATGGGTTTCAAATTAAAGGTATTAATGAGGGTTTTAAAAGGGACTGGTGGTAGTTGTATAGGTGGTCGCCTTTTCGAGATATCGCCATAAAGGTGGACCAGGGGTGACTCTAGAATGCGTTTGTACGATATGGGTATCAAATGAAAGGTGTTAATGAGTATTTTAAAACGGAGTAATCCTTAGTTCCATAGGTGGACGCCGTTTCGAGATATCGGCATAAAGGTGGACTAGGGGTGACCCTAGAATTTGTTTCTACAATATGGGTATCAAAAGAAAGGTGTTAATGAGTATTTTAAAAGGGAGTGATGCTTAATTCCACAGGTGGACGCCGTTTCGAGATATCGCCATAAAGGTGGACCAGGTTTGACCCTAGAATTTGTTTGTACGATATGGGTATCAAATTAAAGGTATTAATGAGGGTTTTAAAATGGAGTGGTGGTAGTTGTATAGGTGGTCGCCTTTTCGAGATATCGCCATAAAGGTGGACCAGGGGTGACTCTAGAATGCGTTTGTACGATATGGGTATCAAATGAAAGTTGTTAATGAGTATTTTAAAAGGGAGTAATCCTTAGTTCCATAGGTGGACGCAGTTTCGAGATATCGCCATAAAGGTGGACCAGGGGTGACCCTAGAATTTGTTTGTACAATATGGGTATCAAAAGAAAGGTGTTAATGAATATTTTAAAAGGGAGTAATCCTTAGTTCCATAGGTAGACGCCGTTTCGAGATATCGCCACAAAGGTGGACCAGGGGTGACCCTAGAATTTGTTTGTACAATATGGGCATCAAACGAATGGTGTTAATGAGTATTTTAAAAGGGAGTGGGCCTTAGTTCTATAGGTGGACGCCGTTTCGAAATATCGCCATAAAGGTGGACCAGGGGTGACTCTAGAATGTGTTTGTACGATACGGGTATCAAATTAAAGGTATTAATGAGGGTTTTAAAAGGGAGTGGTGGTTGTTGTATAGGTGAACGCCGTTTCGAGATATCGCCATAAAGGTGGACCAGGGGTGACCCTAGAATTTGTTTGTACAATATGGGTATCAAAAGAAAGGTGTTAATGAGTATTTTAAAAGGGAGTAATCCTTAGTTCCATAGGTGGACGCCGTTTCGAGATATCGCCATAAAGGTGGACCAGGGGTGACCCTAGAATTTGTTTGTATAATATGGGTATCAAAAGAAAGGTGTTAATGAGTATTTTAAAAGGGAGTAATCCTTAGTTCCATAGGTGGACGCCGTTTCGAGATATCGCCATAAAGGTGGACCAGGGGTGACCCTAGAATTTGTTTGTACAATATGGGCATCAAACGAAAGGTATTAATGAGTATTTTAAAATGGAGTGGGCCTTAGTTCTATAGGTGGACGCCGTTTCGAAATATCGCCATAAAGGTGGACCAGGGGTGACTCTGGAATGTGTTTGTACGATATGGGTATCAAATTAAAGGTATTAATGAGAGTTTTAAAAGGGAGTGGTGGTAGTTGTATATGTGAAGGCGTTTTCCAGATATCGACCAAAATGTGGACCAGTGTGACCCAGAACATCATCTGTTGGATACCGCTAATTTATTTATATATGTAATACCTGCCAAGATTTTAAGGGTTTTTTATTTCGCCCTGCAGAACTTTTTCATTTTCTTCTACTTAATATGGTAGGTGTCACAACCATTTTATAAAGTTTTTTCTAAAGTTATATTTCGCGTCAATAAACCAATCCAATTACCTCACCATGTTTCATCCCTATTTTCGTATTTGGTACAGAATTATGGCATTTTTTTCATTTTTCGTAATTTTCGATATCGAAAAAGTGGGCGTGGTCATTGTCGGATTTCGTTCATTTTTCATACCAAGATAAAGTGAGTTCAAGTAAGTACGTGAACTAAGTTCATTAAAGATATGTCGATTTTTGCTCAAGTTATCGTGTTAACGGCCATGCAGAAAGACATACGAACGACTGTGTATAAAAACTGGGCGTGGCATCAACCGATTTCGCCCGTTTTCATAGAAAACAGTTATCGTCGTAGAATCTATGCACCTGCCAAATTTCACAAGGATTGGTAAATTTTTGTTCGACTTATGGCCTTAAAAGTATTCTAGACGAATTAAATGAAAAAGCGCGGAGCCACGCCCATTTTGAAATTGTCTTTTATTTTTGTATTTTGTTGCACCATATCATTACTGGAGTTGAATGTTGACATAATTTACTTATATACTGTAAAGATATTAAATTTTTTGCTAAAATTTTATTAAAAAAAAAAAAAAAATTTTAAAAGTGGGCGTGGCCCTTCTCCGATTTTGCTAATTTTTATTAGGCGTACATATAGTAATAGGAGTAACGTTCCTGCCAAATTTCATCATGATATCTTCAACGAATGACAAATTACAGCTTGCAAAAGTTTTAAATTACCTTCTTTTAAAAGTGAGCGGTGCCACGCCCATTGTCCAAAATTTTACTAATTTCCTATTCTGCGTCATAAATTCAACTCATCTACCAAGTTTCGTCGCTTTATCTGTCTTTGGTAACGAATTATCGCACTTTTTCGGTTTTTCGAAATTTTCGATATCGAAATAGCGATCTGAGATGAGTGCTCAGGAACCTAGATACCAAATTTCATCAAGATACCTCATAATTTACTCAAGTTATCGTGTTAACGGACGGACGGACGGACGGACGGACATGGCTCAATCAATTTTTTTTTCAATCCTGATTATTTTGATATATGGAAGTCTATATTTATCTCGATTCCTTTATATATGTACAACCAACCGTTATCCAATCAAACTTATTATACTCTGTGAGCTCTGCTCAACTGAGTATAAAAACTTCAAATTTTAAAAAATGAGCCGGGCACCGCTCCTTTTATGACTAAGCTATTTTCTATGTTTCAGGAGCCATAACTTGAAGAAAAATTAGTTCAGAATAGAACCATATGTATATGTATTATTGCGCTGCCTTGTAACACTATTAAGCATTCAAAACAAACAACAATAGCATTTCAAGTGTACAGCTGGGTATGTAATGTTGGGTTTCACCCGAACTTAGACTTCCTTACTTGTTGCATAATCGAAAGTTTTTCTGGAGAACGTTTTGCCTTTTTGGCCATCGGTAAAAAGCAAAATAAATGCACCCTGCCCACATCATGTTACAATCAAATATACGACATAAAAAAATAAAGTAATATTTAAATCCATTTTAATAACCTTTTCTTTTCTTCTTAAATAAAATGCTGATTTGACTATTTTATTTGAAGCTATCAAATGACATGTCATATACCAATCGTGAAAGTAGTAAGAAGAAGAACTAACGTATCTCATCTTTATTTAATTAAGCTGATTTACACACCAAATTATAGAAGCCGTAATAACTTTGTGTCACCCGTTACAAAAACAGTCAAAAGTTGTTGAAAATTTTGCAAGTCCTTCCTTTATTTCATTTGTATCATTGTAAGAATTTTGTTTTAACTTTATGAAAGACTTCAGTTTTGTTCGATTTGAACATACATACAACTTAAAGGATCGGTGATCCTTACACTAAAAAAAATTAAAGGGCCAACTTGCCCTGGATACTAAATAGGAAAAGAAGCTTTTTTAGATTTAAGATTTAACTCTTTATTCAGTATTCTATAATTAAGTATATAAGTATCGGTTAGTATGAAAGCCCCGACGCAACTACCCTCTGCGTGGACTGCTGCTTCCTTTTATAACATTTCGTACAGCTACATTCTGTAGCTAGACATATACGACGTCTGGGTGTGAGTGTGGCCTTGACTTCCCGCAGGTGTCTTACTTGGCTGGCATGCGCAATGCAAAAGTCTCACAACATTGTGAAATAGAAATATGCTGACTTCGATGCAATGTTCATAGGTACTGACTTAGTTCCCATAGGTTTGATAACGTTGCGCAATATTGTCATTGCGCGATATGATGAAATGCACTTGGCCTTAAAGCGGGTGTTGGGTTGCAAATATGCTGGTTACAAAAATTATGCTAGCGCAGCTGCAGGTGGCCCATCAAACGTGGGAAGAATAATTATGCTGACACAGCTGCAGGTGACCCATGGGACTGTAGGAAGCGGCAGGTGGCTATGGGATTGTGGGAAGAATGATTATGCTGACACAGCTGCACGTGTAAACTTCAGCTTGTGGGAATCCAACATGTTGGGGGCCGCCACAATGTTAACTCCTCCCCCTTTAACGATCTGCGTTCCGCGGATTAGTTGCCGAAGAAGGATTTTCGCCTCTTCGACTTAGCCGATTTGCAATGTTTATTTCAGGTAAGATTATCCTTGCTGTCATCTTCCTCCAAATGTACCAAATGAATTCCCCTGTGGGTTAGGGGTTAGAATATGCCCACGGTAGGTATACCGGTCGTAAAAGGCGACCATATTACCATGGGTACCCAATCCATGTGTAAGGTGTTTTACTCGAAAGGTAGCAGGGTGGACGCGGGGACCCTAGGCAAGGTCTTTATAAATACTGCTACCGCGGGAGCAGGAGGAGCCAGTGTGATCTGATGCACTGCATCGAACGATGCTTTGTATTCAGGTCTCACCTCCTGTCCTAGGATGACCCCCTTGTGGGAGCACCGCGGTGGTTGTGGTTTCAAATAAGAGTTCACTTTATGACACGCTCTGAGTAGACTTGTTTTCCCTTGGGGCGTGCAAACCCAAGGGAATTCGGTCTCTTGCTTGTCACAATTTCATTGAGAAGCTGACCTTGAGGGGCAAATGAAAGGTTGGTCACATACCATAATTGTGGCAACCGGAGGTGCCGGTAAAATATGATGAAAAACGGTTGATAGATGGTGAGAGATGAAACGTATGTCTATTGCCAGCCGAAAAACAATCTCGTCTTTTGAGATGTTTGAGGCTACCTTAGACTGCGTAGCGAATAGGAGGCGTTCGCGGAATGGATGGCCACATCCAAAAATGTGGCACGATTGATGTTGTCAAATCACTGCAGTGTGGCCGACTGCTATGCGAAGATGTTGCTGGGGCAGGTACTCGGTCACTTACAGGTCTGTGAGCGGAAAAGGTTGGAAACATCCCTTTAATTGTGGTTGGAGCGTAATTTGGAGTGAAAATGGAGCATAATTATTGCGTAATTGAGTGAAAATTGGAGTGTAATAATAGTAGCAAAAATGGAAGCCAATAGTAGTACAATATGGCGTGCAATGGCAAGTCAACGAAGTGTGGTCTTAAGCGATGTCGAGAGACATTGCTGAGACGGGCACTCGGCACTCACAGGTCTGTGGCCGGAAAAGGTTGGTCACATCCCTTGATTAAAATTGTGATGGAGTTTAAGACGGAGCATAATTGGTGCCAAGCTCACTCTGTTTGTCAACGTAGTGCGGCCTTTAAGCAATGTCTAAGCAAAACCAGCTCCGTCGTCAACAATGTTTTACATTGTTGTAACACTGCAGGACAGGAAAGGTTGGTCACATTCCTAAATTGTGACAAAACAGCATCTCAATCTGATTAACTTGTTAATCAGATATCGAGATATCAAAATGAATGAAAGAGGGACACTGAGACAAGCACGGAACTCGCGGTTGAATTGCCGTGCAACCGGGTGCCATTACCCGAAAATGGGAGGGGAGGATGGATATTCCTCCTCGGCCAAACCAAGGCTGGTGGACTTGAACACCCCAGCTCACCGATTGGTACCAACTTGTTGGGCCGAAGATCAACGGACATTGATCTGTTTTTAACACCGTGGGGTGGGGTCTTCGCAGACAGGTACCCACGTTAAGCACTTATCGACTGTACCAAATGAATAGCATAAGTAGCAATAACCCTGATCCTTCAGAAAATGCGAACCAATTGGTCTTTTCCCTTAGGTATTTCAGAAGTTTGATGTTTTCCATTGTTATTCCGTGTACCAGGTTGAGGTTTAGTGCCATGCTGTGGTTTGTAATGCTGGTCAAATCTGGTGGAAGAACCTGTGCTCCAGAACTACTAGTGCTTGAGTATGTTTCGCTGTTAATGACAATGGTCTCGTTTTTCATGTGAAGAATATAAGAACCGTTTAGATAAATTAAACTTTTACCTGATCCTACTCTGCCCATAAACTTATCAAGGAATATCGTGTCCTCTTTGATAACTTCTACCGTGGATTCGTTGTATGTAGGGTAGGTACAACTTGTGTGTCCGACTTTGAGAAGGCGTGCCAGACAACCAGTTTTCGGTAATAAGTCAAGAGATTTCCGGTCGCAGACTATAGCAGAAGATAATTGCAAGCAATTTTCTCTTATCCCATAAGTCTCAAATTTGTTGGTCAGGATTGACCTGTATCGCAAATCTATACGTTGACCTCCTTCGATGTTTGCCCTTGTGATTAAGTGATTAAATCTGGCATCAGTGACCTTAGGCAAGGACAGCACATACAGAAGGAGCGTGCTGTTGGTGTAGATCGATGGCTTGCCATACTCAATGGCTTCGATAGCGTTGCTATATGGGAAGACGTCGATTTTACTAACAAGTTGGTTGACTTCTTCTTCAGTTTTAGCCATCTGGCAGGCGCGGATTAGCTCGTTAACATCCTCTTTTAAAATGGCTATTCTGTGCTGGATTTCTTGCTCAAATTTTTCCAGGTGACTTCGATCAAGGACTTTGTTCGTGATGGTCACGATTCCATTTAGCTTCTGCAATAATTCATTAGTCTTTCGAAAATGGCATTGTTTACCTTGTATTACTGTTCAGTATTTTCCTTGAGGACATTTTAGTTGCGAAGGACTTCGTCCCAGTCGGTGGCATCAGGTAAGCCAGCGATCCACTTCCAGGCAGACCCAATCCAGTTAATTGATCGTCTTGCTCTTTCGGATTTATGTCCTCTTAGTTCGCACAGGTGTGTGCAGATTCTGTTTAATTGGAATGATAGTACCTCTGTCGATGATGTTGTTTTATTAAGCGTTTCTAGTGTTTGCTCTAGTCTGGTTGTTGCCAAGTCATAGCGCTGCAGGTCAATGGTATGAATAAGTTTGAAGTGCCCATCAATGATCCCTGCATATCCATCTCGTATGGTAGCTAGTGGTGAGTCTATCTCGAATATATCGTACGAGTGTACAGTTGCGCAGAGGCAGATGCTATTAATTAAATAAAGACATTAATCTAATTTCATTGAGTTAACTTCCCATGCTTTTACCCCATACGAATATTTTATTTCTAATATTATTTTTAGGATTTTACACATTCATTCATTTATACAGTGAATCGATTAAAGCTATGTAAAATTATAACTATCATTATTCTAGGATTTTTATACTAGTTGAGTTGCGCGGGTGGAAGAATTGGCAAGGAAAGTTGATATTAGTAGTTGGAAAGAACAATTAGATTTTGATTTTATTTTTAAGGGATTTTTAAGGGTTTTTTTGGGAGCAGTGGAGCAGTGTAACGAAATGACTTCGCTCTTTGTTTGGTGTTAGTTATTAGTATGTTAGTTGTCTAGTGCTAGGTTAGTTGTTTCTTTTTTCTTTTTTTTCTGTTTTTTATTTGTTTCTTTTTTTCTTTTTTCTTTAGTGAGGATGCCATTCCCACTTTTTTATATTTATTCTTTTATTTTAATGAATGCTTATATGCGTTTTACGTATTGCCGCTTCATGCGGGTTTATTTACCAGCCCAATTACTGTAAGATTGTTTTTTATTATTTTTTTTTTGAGCAGTGCGTGCATTGCATTAAAAAAAATTTTATTTTGCATCGGAATATAGGCGATTTCTCAGCTGACGAAAGGGTCGTGGTGATCTTTTTTAACCATAAGCGTTGATGATTGCAAATGGCCTACTCGGGACACGAGTAGCTTCACTGCAATTAAAGCAAAGACCTTATGGTGGAGTTGAACCATACCGATCGCCATCATTCGAACCAACGAGTTATTTGGAATTGAAACAATCTCTGACTGGATCGGCTGCAAAATAATTTGCACCAAGGCCCTGGGACTAAAGGATCTAAGCATGAGATTTGCCTTGTGGCCAATGTTATCTCAGACGTTTTTAACACGCTCTTATTAGCTTGGCCTGTATGTAACGGAATCTTTGAGCTTAATTTTCACCGGTTTCTAGAAGTCTGACAATGCATTAATGTGATGGTGTCGTGTCATAAGGTCAACGGCCATAAGGTCAATTGGTATTATTACGACTTTGAATGGCCATAAGTTTGATTGGAACTTTGCACACGTATCGAGGCTCGATGACAATGCATTAATGTGATGGTGTGGTGACATAAGATCAACGGCCATAAGGCCAATTGGCCTTATTACCACTTTGAATGGCCATAAGTTTGATTTAAACTTTGCAGACGTATCAAGGCTCGATGACAATGCATTAATGTGATGGTTTGGTGACATAAGGTCAACGGCCATAAGGGCAATTGGCCTTATTACCACTTTAAATGGCCATAAGTTTGATTGAAACTTTGCGCACGTATCAAGGCTTGATGACAATGCAATAATGTGATGGTGTGGTGACATAAGGTCAACGGTCATAAGGTCAATTAGCCTTATTGCCACAGTGAATGGCCATAAGTTTGATTGAAACTTTGCACACATATCAAGGCTCGATGACAATGCATTAATGTGATGGTGTGGTGACATAAGGTCAACGGCCATAAGGTCAATTTGGCTTATTACCACATTGAATGGCCATACGTTTGATTGAAACTTTGCACACATATCAAGGCTCGATGACAATGCATTAATGTGATGGTTTGGTGACATAAGGTCAACGGCCATAAGGTCAATTGGCCTTATTACCACTTTGAATGGCCATCAGTTTGATTGAAACTTTGTGCACGTATCAAGGCTAGATGACAATGCAATAATGTGATGGTGTGGTGACATACGGTCAACGGCCATAAGGTCAATTGGCCTTATTACCACATTGAATGGCCATTAGTTTGATTGAAACTTTGCTCACATATCAAGGCTCGATGACAATGCATTAATGTGATGGTGTGGTGACATAAGGTCAACGGCCATAAGGTCAATTGGCCTTATTACCACTTTGAATGGCCATAAGTTTGATTGAAACTCCGCACGCGTATCAAGGCTCGATGACAATGCAATAATGTGATGGTGGGGTGACATAAAGTTAAGGGACATAAGGTCAATTCAACGTATGACCACCCCAAATGGTCATAGATTTGAAACCTTGCACATAATGCGAAAAACGCATTCCTTTATTAATGATAGAAGTGGATGCATGGCACATCTACGAAAGAGCATACTGGAGCCCTTTTTTAATACGCTTTTATTAGCTTGGCCTGTATCTATGTAACGGAATCTTTGAGCTTAATTTTCACCGGTTTCTAGAAGTCTGATAAATTTGAAACTTTGCATACGCATCAAGGACCAATGACAATGCAGTGATAATGTGGTGACATAAGGTCAACTGTCATAAGGTCAATTGGCCTTACTACCACTTTGAATGGCCATAAGTTTGATAAAAACTTTGCACCCGTATCACGGCTCGATAAAAATGCATTATTGTGATGGTGTGGTGACATAAGATCCACGGCCATAGGGTCAATTGGCCTTATTACCACTTTGAATGGCCATACGTTTGATTGAAACTTTGCACACGTATCAAGGCTCGATGACAAGGCATTAATGTGATGGTGTGGTGACATAAGTTCAACGGCCATAAGGTCAATTGGCCTTATTACCACTTTGAATGGCCACAAGTAACGGTATTATCGATGCACAGAATTTTCAGTCTACTTTTGAAAACAAAAAAGACGACATTTTGAACGAGATCGACACGAGCGGAAAGAAAATGCAACTCGAAAATAGACGGAAATTGACTCCAATTATCCGAACTGTCGTTCTGTGTGGCAGACAGGGGATCGCACTGAGAGGTGATCGTGATTGCGGTCCAATATCCACGACAGTTCCGAAAGAAATTGAAGGAAATATCGGCTTCAAGAAGATTTTTTTGTGTTTTACACCAGTAAAAGATGTAACCGGGAAAGGGCTTGGCAATGCACTTCTTGCATCTCTAAAAGAGCTGAAAATTGAGTATTCTTACATGGTTGGACAAGGTGAATATCAACAATGAGTAGAAGTGAAGAACTTTAATTAGTACATTGTAGAGAAAGTTGAAATGTTAATTTTGGAATTCGAGTTTTATCAAGATTTTTTCAGTTAACCTTCGATTTCTCTATACATATATGTATAAGTGTACCAAAATTTTTATTCACAAGGTTATGATGGAGCGCGTGCAATGAGTGGAATAGTTAAAGGCTGCGCCGTTGAAGTTCAAAAATCCCATCCACAAGCCATTTACCTTCATTGTGCCAATCATATTTTAAATTTGGTCATCACACATGCATGCGACGTTCCACCAATCAGAAATTGTATCGGGACAATCAAAGCAATTGTTAATTTTTTCCGTCAATCAAGTAGAGTTGGGGTCACGTTGGAGACTCTTATTAAGACCCACGTTTCCGATGCAAGGCGCACTCGTTTGCTAAAACTTTGTGAAACCCGATGGGTCGAGCATCTTGATTCTTTCCAATTGTTTCACGATGTTTATGAATATGTTTGTCTGGCCCTAGAAAAACTTGACGAAACTGTCACAAAGGTTGAAGGAGTTCAACCCAATGCACTCCTAACATCCATACAAAAACCTCAGTTTCTAATTGCTCTGACAGTTTTGGAACCTATTTTTCGATTAACGAAAAATCTCAGTTTGAGTTTACAAAAGAAAGACTGCGATCTGAGTATTTGTGTAAAATATGCAGATAACTTGTTGGAGGAGCTTCAGGATATGAGAAGAAATTCAAACGTCACATTTGAAGAAATTTTTGCAGCAGCAACGGAAACTGCTACAAAAGTAGGGGTTTCATTAAGTATTCCTCGTGTTGTTGAACGACAGGCAATGTTACGCTAGCCTCAAGATACATAGATACATATGTCACCGGCAACCGTACTTGTTCTTGCGTTACACCCTTATCGACAAAATGTATCTCAACCAGGTATCTGCGCGCGTTGCGCAACATTAGTGGAAGGAGGCCTACATGTACAGGTATGAATGTGTGCATGCGCAAAAAAACGAAATGCAACTGCACATGCGTGGGTGTGAATTGAGTGAAAGTGGTAGGAAATTCCGTTTATACACGAATCGGGGTATGCGCACGATCGAGCTGAAGCTCAGAAAATCATTGCAAAAGTTGGATTTAAAGTGCGTGGGCGTGCCTTGGAAAAGTTAAAGCAAAGTATAGTGCCGGTCAAGTGGAAAAAAGAAAAAAAAAACTTCATTTTTTAATAAAACAAATAAAAAAAAAAAAAAAATTCCGTAATTTTCGCAAAACGGTTTCAATTCCGTTCAATCTGCACAATTGTAAAGTATAACAACGAGAAGCAAAGTCCGTTGGACATCCTGCCACCGGTAAGTACTAATGTACTGTTTAGTTAACTAAATTCCTTAAAAGAAAAAAAATCCTTTTGTGTTTTTTCCTAAAAATTTAAATTTGATAACTGTTTCATTTTCATTTGAGAAAAACATTACCTTTAAAATTAAAGTTTGAAAAAATTTAAAAGCTCATCATCTTTCGATTTGGCAATAAATGTAAAAATCATTAAAATAGACCTTGATCTCAAATGACGTAAAATAATTTTTTTTGCAGATAGTTGAACTTTAGCGATATTATTTTTCGCCACGGTAAAATTATATAACTTATTCCCTCCCTTGACATAAGTTAAAATTTAGCTAATTTTTCTTCAACTTAAACCTAATCTAAAGATTTTTTTGCATTAAACATAAGTGGAAGAAAAAAAAAAATCTCTTTAAAATGCAGTCTAAAATTTAGTAAAAAAAAATTAAATGAATAGAAAAATAAATAGGTAGATAAAAAATTTAATTTTTGGAAATTAGAAATTAGTTGAAATAAAATTGGGGTAAAATGAAAGAAAAAAAAATAAAATTAAATAAACCCAAGAAAAAAAAATTAAAAAGAAAACAATTTTTGTTAATCCGAATTTGTTTTGAGTTTGAATTTTTGAGTAGCAGAAGTTAATTTAAGTTAAAGTAAAAATCCGAAGTAAATTAATGGAGTTTTCTTTTCTGGAAGTGGTGCCGCCCTGTTGGTTTTTCCCAGCTCCCCTGTGAGCTTGTTTGTTCTTTTCAAAAAATATTTTCCACCGAATAAGAAAAGGAGGCCATTGACTACGAAGAAGAGCCATTTTTGCATAGCGGCAGGTGGCTAGATCAAAAGGTAGACTTTAAGAGGGCAACATGAGGACAGCATTTTTTTACAGAAAAGAAAACGCTATAAAATTAACTTGAAATTAGTTAAAGGGACAAAAGATAATTGATTTTGAAAAATATTTGAAGTTGAAATGAGATTAGTAGGTGAAAACAGAAAGAAAGAACTTTTTCTTTGGGTTGCTTTATTGCATGCATATATGTATGTATGTATGTCCATACTTACTGCATTATGTGCCAATTGCGATTGGAAAGATAGGGTATGGCTGGGCATACATACAGGGGTGCAGGAAGCAATAAAGGAAACAACGAGAACATGATATTCAGCCTGTAGACAATTTTTCGTTTTTTTGTGTTTCTTTTATAGATTTTGGGGCAGGACCTAGGAAGGGGCTAAGGCATATACTTACCCGCATTTACAAAAAGTATTTAAAGGTGATTGGAAATTTGGAAACACATTTGTTCCAACGACATATGTAGCGCACTGGATTGCCGTGGAATGTTATAGAGAGCAGGGAAAGAGAGAGAACGAGAGAAAGAGAGAGAAACTTTCAGGCTAGGAAGTGATCGTGGCCTGCAAGCGACATTAACTGAGCGAGAGCAGCGCCCACGCCAACGCCAACGTTCGACAGAGGAAGCCAGGCAACGTCAGCAGCAGTGACAGCATCGCCACCAGCAGCACCAGCAACGTCCCCACCACCAAATTCCAAGGAGGGTCGAATCAGCACATTTTTTTCACGTTTTTTTCTTATCGTTTTTATCATTTTTTTATTATCACTGCCTGAAATTGTCTTTATACATTGTTAATTCCTGGATGCTACACATAATTGAATTTATTTTATTTTTTTGCTACATACACGGGGCTTGCATATCTTTTCGCTTAACATAAGCACATTTTTTTTTAAACAGGTTCCCGATACCTTTTTTGTGACTCTCATTGGTTTTTTTTTGCAGTGTCAAAAAAATTGTTCACTCACTTTTATATCCAAAAGCACTTGTCAAGCAAACACTTTTGTTGGATGTCAATTATAAATGTATTGATCTTCCTTTTTCTAACATTTTTTTCGGCCGCGTAATTTTGAGGCCCACTCGACGCCCGCTACCGCGAGTGAGTGAGCGTGAAGTCGGTTGCATAATTCCATTGAACCTTACTTAGGCAATGAACGTATGGTATTTTTACGAATAGGAAGAGACGTATGTAAAGTTTACATTTCCTCCCTCACAGGTCCCCCACGGCTTGAAGGCGCCTACAATGCTGATGTGCTGAGATCAGGTGAGTGAGAAAACGAAAACAAAAAAAAAAAAAAAAAAAAAAACAAAACAAAAAAAAAAACACGATCATATGCTCCTCGTTACATATATACGTATGCAAGCACTGACCTATATAAATGCCTATGTACATAATGCCTTAGCCTAGGTCAGGAATTTGCATTAATTTTAGCTGTTTTGGCTACTTTATTTTATATATATATACATACCGATAGATCTTTCTGCGGTTTATTAGAAGGAAAGATATGAAAATGATTTTTTTGTAGAAGCAAAGTATCTTCCTAATACGGAATACATTAGGGGGTGACGAGTTATACACCGCCTCCAATATCGTTCACATAATTTTGTTTGAATTCGACTATTTTTTTGTTTTTTTGCTTCCAACTGGATAATTTTTTTTGAATTATGGTTGACAAGTTATTTGAAGATGTCAAGCTCTTGTTTAAATAGATATATTGTATTGCTAAATAGAATTGTTAAAGTACTGTATTAGCCTTTGTTTGCGATAATTTTTTCTTACACATAGATTTAAGACTAGTGGTTAGGTTATCATCTATTTAGTTTGTTTGCGACTTTACAATTGAATAAAATAATGTTTATAACGTTGGCAAATTTGAAAGGTTGAAGCTATTTCAGTAATGGAAGGCTAACTTTTCAACTCTTTGGTGTGGGTGTTGTTCCAGGTAAGAAGAGGGGAAGTGGGAGGGTCAATGACGTGAAGGACCCTTAGACAGACGAACTTGAGTCAGGTATTGGGGGCGCCGTAAAATTAGAGGAGTCAGCACGGCGCCCATGGCTTTGCTTAAGATACGCGAAGAGGGTGGGTAGACTCCCCCTGACTCTGGACGGGCCCTCTTTCCTTTTTTTCTTCCATTTCCTACTTTCCCTCCATTTATGTATTCACCTCTAGGCATGAACCACTCTTTTTGTTGAGATAACTGCGGGTAAGGCAGATGTGCAAAACCCCACCCCATCCGATGAGCTAGCAGGGGCTTGCAACCATGCCACATGCTACCTCCGCCTTACCACTAAAAGTCAGTATTCACAACAATGGCGCCCAACGGTAATAGCCCGAATAGTTTTTTTCGATTTCCCATTATATTTCTCCTACTTTTAGTCACCTCAATATCCCTTCTTGCTTTACTCACTTCTCTATCTTTATCCTTCGCTACTTTCCGGACAGAGCTAGGGTTTTAGGGATCATGGTTGCAACATCACTAGCGATCAGTCGCAAGCGATATGTGCAGCCATGATAGAATCAAAGGGGGCTTGTATGTCTATCCTTTCAAGGTTCCTTTTACTATCTTCAAAGCTGGCACTAGGGGTACTTGGAGGGTTTATAGGTGCATATACATAGGTGGTTTAAATCGTCTTTTATTAAAATTTAATTTCCTTTTTTGTTTGTTTCCTGTTTTGTGTGCAAGCAGTTGTTGAAGCTACTGCACACTCGTTCCAGCACAAGTGTGAATGAGGCTTGCAACATGCTGTCAAATGGGGGTAGTTTTACAGGGTGGGTATAAAGGTGTTGCATCCGTACTTCGGTGCCGAGTACTGGGTATCGACGTGCACCCTTTACAACGTTACATGGGGAATTAGCTAGCTGACACGACAAGGACAGAATAATATCGGACTGAGACCTTCCACAATGACCTCGCCAGGTGCAACACCACGAACACACCAAAGCAAATCAATATATACATAAACTAATAGAGTAAAGTTATTCCCGCCTTGAATTATATTTTATAGGAAGTATAAACCATTTTTTTGTTCGGTTGTATGTATAACTGATAAAAAAAAAAAAATCAAACACATACGTATATCTACACACACCTTGATACTAAATATACCCACGTATATATAAATACATATAAATTTTATCATTTTTGAAAATTCTTTTTGTTTTAATTTTTCTTTTGGGCTGAAATTTCATTCAATTGAAAACTTAGTTACATAAACATTTTTTTTATTTTTTTGTATTATTATTACTATTTTTTTTTTATTGTTATTACATCGACAGTAATTTCGTTTGCGAAGTGAGATTGCCGTTGTGGAGTTCGAATAACGAATAGCAATTCACATTGTTAGTTTTATAGTGAAACTTTCGATTTCTGGAAAAAAAAAAAAACTTTTGTGTTTTTAATGCAAAATACGTTTGGTTTTTTTATATCAATTTAAGATTTGGAGTATAAAATATTTATTTTTAAAATTCAATTTTTATAATTTTTGTATTTTTTATAGTTTTTTTTACTTCACCTTATTTCTTTAAATAAATTTTTTTTTTACTTTTCTAATGTTTGATTTTTTTATTCGTGGTATTTATTTTCAACGGGGTGTATCCCGTTAATATTACCATTTATTTCCAATTACTTGAATTACCTCTTTGGCCATTTTAATTTAAGGTCGGTTGTATTTTATTTGATTTAGGGTTCTAAATTGAATTTCGATAATCCATTGAATTTGAATTGTATTCCATTTTTAAACGTTACAATTTTTATTTAATCGTTTTTGAAATTAGTTTTGTACTTAAAAATTATTAAATATTTTTTTTTATCAGTGTTTTTTTATTTTTTTGTTTTTTTAGATATAAAAACTCTATTACCACTTAAATTAAGCTTTACACTTTTTTAAATCAATTTTTAATTTTGAATTTTTGAATTTAAATCTAGGAGTTAATTTCCCTTAAGTAATTTGAGTTTCATTATCCAAATTGCTTTGTTTTTTTTTACTTTTAGTTTTAATATAATTTCCAAAGGTTAACATTTCGTGTTTACCCTTGAATCGAAATTTTGAATTGTTTTATTTTAGTTTCAGTCTAACGTTGTTTTTCAATTGAAGTTTTACTCTTGAATTTAGACCGTTTTTTGTTTGTTTTCGCAAAAATATTTAAATTTAATTCCTATAATTTAATTTTTTTTAATTTTTTTTTCAATTTTTTTATTTCTTCCTTGTCATCCCACTTGATCTAGTTGAATTTTTTTTTTGGGAACTTCAGTTTATTTTAAGTTAAACTTGCTATCAAACCTTTGCTTTGAATTTTGAGAAAACCCCGAAAATTTTTAGTTTTCGTCTAATTGCTTTAGTTTCTTTTTTTTAAGAACTTGATTCAATTTTCCTTGTTTTTTGCCTTTTTTGATTTGAATTGCTATTTAATTTCGTAATTTTCTTTTATTAGTTTAGTAAAATTTTTATGAGTTATCGGTTAAGTTTTTTTACTTGAATTTTTTTTTTGTTTGTGAAACTTCTTTTTCTTCTAAAAAAATTTTTTTTGGGTTCTGAGTTTCAATCCGTTTTGTTTAAGTTGCTTTAATTTTCTTTGGAAGGAAAATTTAAAGTCGTTTTTAAATTTAGGTTGCGGTTACTGCGTGTTTGAGATTGTGTGAATCCGTAGAGTGTGTCTGGGTACATGTCCGACGGAGACAACAGGGAGGAGAGAGTTTTTGGTGGTTTGGGCGTGTTCAGCGGAGACAGGCGTATTACTCGTGGCTTTGCGCGTGCCCTTGGAAATCAGGTGGTTGGCTCACTGTTCAACCAAATTGATACAGGTATTCAACACCCGGTAGATTTCGTCCCTGTAGACTACTTTAACCAGTGCACTGCTAGGATTTTCGGCCCTTTTGAAGGAGGGAGCGGACGCGAAGCTAGTGTGTCCCTTGTGTGCCAGGTAGTGGCAAATAGGTCCGAAGAGAGCCTGAACTTTTCGAAAAAGCTCGACGAAATTTTAGGTATAGCAGACGATGAACATGGCGGTGCTGAGAGGGGCGTTGGTCCAGTAGGGAACCAGATGCCAGGGGTTCCGGCAGCTGAGGTTGAGGCAGCATCAGGAAATAGGATGGTGAACACCGATACCAACACCGAACAACTAAGTCGTTTGATGGCCATGATGGCGCAGCAAGGCGACCTAATGGCGCAGTGGACAAACGAACTCGGAAATATCAAGACCTATGTAGCCAACCTCAGCGGCCGAGTAGCCGAGATCGAAACCTCCGCAGCACAGGCATTGGACCACCGCTCCACTCAGGCATCGACGCCGAACAACAGAGGCCAAACAAATTCAGAAGGAGCAGGCAACAACACCAACAACGGAGCAAGACCAACGGACGGAGGAAGTCAAGCCACACAGGAGCCACTGCGTTGGAAGAAAATGGACCTGGAGAAGTGGCATATAAAGTTCGACGGCACAGACAAAGGTATCTCTGTGGAAAGTTTTTTGTTTCGTATTGAGAAGATGAGGGTACAGCATCAAATCACTCATCACCAACTGTTTACAGACTTTCATTGCCTCGTGTCGGGCGCGGCTTTGAAATGGTACTGGCAGGTGTTAGAAGATCCTGCAGAAGATCCAAACTTCGGATACATGGACCTGAAGGCAGAACTGCTAGCCCATTTCAAAACCGCAGAGTCCGACTACGAGGTGATTCGGCAAATCATGGAACGAAGAAAGTTGGGATTTGATGAAATGGGGAAGTACATAATTTGACGTTCAGGTTTCGGAAGAGAATTCCTGAAAAGGAGCTAGTAGGAATAATTAAGGGGAACCTAAAGCCATACCTGGCTAACCTTACATTCTCATCGAAAATGGGCACACTAGCCGAGCTAAGGGCTGAGTGCCGGCGTGCCGAAAAGGTTATAAAGAAAACAAAAGTAGGTCTAAAGGGGCGGTAAGCGAACTGGCCTACCCCGACGCACAGTTCCCAAATGAGATGGGTAGTTCCAGGCCACTTAAAGCGATAGGGAACCCATTTAAAAATAGTTCGAACAGTGGTCAGCTGCCTGATGACAGGACACAAAACCTGGCACCGCGTGGTGCACCTACCACAACGTCTACAACCGGTACCAGACCAACTATAAACTCTTTCTGTCCCTCACCTTTCCACTTAGTGTTGTGCTTCTCTTGTGGAATGCCGGTTGACCATTTCGTTAAGAACCCTTTGGAAGCTAGCAAGGAGACGCGATGCAAATCTAGCTTCCACAACATGGTCTGCTTTTCGTGTGGGGGAGACAGCTCTTTTTGTGTGTTCAAACCTCCTAAGGGAAACGGGAATCTGGCAGAGATGACCGGGGTACTCAGCCAGGAGAAGGAGCGCCCGGACAACAAACAATGAAAATTTTAAAAAGAGAAAATAATAATGAAAGAATCGAAAACAGTTTGGATGTAAGAAAGAAGAGAGAATTGAAGAGTTTACATATAAGGAAACTAGAATATGAGGAAGCCCGGAGGAGAATATTTAATGAGGAGATAGTAGAAAGAAGAAGAAGCAGAAATTTTAAAAAGATACAAAAGATGAGAGAAAAGAGAAAGATGTTTAGAAGAATCCGGAGCAAAATAATTTCGACAATAGTCACTTTAAAGGGTGACAATAGATTTTTTGCGCAAACCAAGATAGGGGGTAAAGACACACTAGATTTGTTAGATTCGGGAGCAGGAGCATGTTGTCTGGGGAAAAATAGTGAGAAGTTTTTAGAAGGGCACGAAGCAAGGATTCTGCCAATAACACATCAATTTATTAAGACGGCAAACGGAGAAGAAACGCCAGTGACAGGCGTGGTAGTATTACCAGTGATGTGGGATGAGATGTGCAGGGACTTAGAGTTTTTAATAGTACCAGGGCTCCAACAGGAAGTATATTTAGGGATTGATTTTTGGAAGGTTTTCAACCTGAACGTAGTTAGTAGAGGCCCCACAGCTCATCCAACCCACACGACAGTAGCAGAGCTCGCTCCAGCCGAGGGGGACTTGTCCTTCGACGCTGTACAACATGTGTTATCCCCAGACCAGACAGTAGCTTTAGAGAGGGTAAAGGCGCAATTCCCGTCGTTTGCTGTCTTAGGATTAGGCCGTACCGGATAAGAAGAACATGTGATAGAGGTACGCGATGAGAATTTACCTGTTAAACAACGCCACTACCCCATCTCTCCAGCGATTCAAAAGTTAGTTTACGCGGAATTAGATCGGATGCTTAGTATGGGGGTAATCGAAGAATCCAACAGTAGTTGGAACTCACCAGTTTCACTTGTTATTAAGGGAACTAAGAATCGACTTTGCCTGGATGCGCGTAAGGTAAATGAGAGAACCGTCAAGGACGCCTATCCACTCCCTAATATCGACGGAATACTTAGCCGGCTACAAAATACTAGGTATATATCAGCCATAGACCTGAAAGACGCCTTCTGGCAGATTCCGTTAGAAAAAAGATCAAGGGAGAAGACAGCGTTCACAGTGCCAGGGAGACCCCTCTACCAATTTACAGTTATGCCCTTCGGACTGTGCAACGCGGCACAAAGAATGTGTCGATTAATGGACAAGGTTATACCCGCTTCGTTACGTGAATGTGTATTTGTGTACCTTGATGACTTGTTAGTTTGTTCTGAAGATTTTTCGTCTCATATATGTTTGTTAGAAAAGGTCGCTCGGTGTCTTCGCGAAGCAAACCTAACGATAAACGTCGAGAAAAGCAAATTTTGTTATAAAGAAGTTCGATACCTTGGTTATGTTGTAGGTGACGGCTGCATTAGAACTGATGCAAACAAGGAAGCAGCTGTGAGGGACTTTCCCGAGCCGAAAACCCCGAAACAGTTACGACGGTTCCTAGGCATGTCAGGCTGGTACCGACGCTTCATACAAGATTACGCGACTATTGCAGCTCCGCTGCACGACTGCCTCACCAAGGAAAAGATAAAGAAATTCACTATGACTGATGGCGCTAGACGGGCATTTGAACAACTCAAACGAAGCCTAATATCGGCTCCCGTCCTAACACATCCAGATTTTAACAGACGTTTCTACATCCAATGCGATGCATCGACAGACGGAGTGGACGGGGTTCTTTTCCAACTCGACGAAGACAAAAACGAAAGACCAATTGCATACATGTCTGCAAAACTGAACAAAGCACAGAAAAACTATAGTGTGACAGAACAGGAATGTTACGCAGCGGTTCTAAGCGTAAAACGTTTTCGACCTTATGTGGAGGGCTTGCCCTTCACGATAATAACGGACCACGCGAGCTTAAAATGGCTTATGAACCAAAAAGACCTTGCTGGACGACTTGCTAGATGGAGTTTAAAACTCCAAAGTTTCGATTTTGACATCGAACATAGAAGAGGCTCACAAAACGTTGTACCGGACACTCTCTCCAGAATGGACATGGAAGAAATAAGACCAAGTGACAGAGTCATGGACGTATGTCTAGACTCGCCATATTTTGACTCAGACGAATACCGTGAGCTACGAAAAACAGTGACGGACAACAAGGATAAATTGCCAGACTTATGTGTATCTGACGGATACGTATATAAACGGACGCAGTTCGACCGGGGGGATGTACTTCAAGCGGACCAAGCCTGGAAGCTTTGGGTTCCGTCGGAGCTGCGATCGGGGCTGGTAGAGTCTGCTCACAGCTCACATTCAGCTGGTCACGGTGGAATCCACAAAACTTTGTCCCGATTACGCGAACGATATTACTGGCCAGGAATGCTAACAGAAGTTTGTACTTTTATTAAGGGATGTGAAGTCTGCTCAGAAAGCAAGACACAAACTGCTTTTCACAAGCCCCTTATGGGTAAGCAACATGTAACCGAACGGCCTTTTCAACGCTTGTTTGTAGATTTTATGGGTCCTTATCCTAGTACGTCTGATGGTAATGTCTTCGTGTTTGTATGTTTAGATCATTTTACAAGGTTTGTATTCTTAAAACCTATGCGCAAGGCAACTTCAGCGGAGGTGGTGAAATTTCTGGAACGAGAAGTCTTCCATATATTCGGGGTACCCGAATACATCCATTCGGACAATGGAAGACAATTCGTTTCGGGAACTTTCGCCACCCTCCTAGGGAAATATGGTACTACCCATATCAAGACAGCCTTTTATTCACCGCAGGGAAACGCCGCAGAGAGGGTCAATCGGTCGGTTCTCCAGATCGTAAGATCATTCATTAACGAAAACCAAAAATTTTGGGACCGACATATTAGTGATGCAGCGTTTGCACTTCGAAGTGCTGTCCACTCCGCAATCAACATGACGCCCTATCATGCCACTTTCGGTATGCCTATGATACTGCATGCAGCATCATACGAGCTATACCGAAAGTTGGGGTCGCTGAAGGATGTTGATTGCGAGGTGGAGACAAGGGGTGATAGATTGCAGTTACTGTGGGACAGAATTAAAAAGGAGCTGAAGTTAGCATACGAGCGTAGTAAGAAAGTGTTTGATACCAGAAGTAGGGACGTTAGGTTTAAAATTGGACAAGTGGTATACCGCCGGAATTTTAAACAGAGCTCCCAGATTGACAACTATAATGCCAAACTGGCACCCAAGCAAGTCAAATGTATAGTGCTTAAAACAATAGGAAATTCAATGTACGAGCTAGGGGATGCTAGCGGGAAAAGAATCGGGGTATACCACGCTAAGGATATATTCACGAAGTAAATGTTATATGTTGCATGTTAGATGTTGCACGTTGAGTGTTAAATGTTAACAATGTGATTCTCAAATACCTGACTAATCTTCTACCTCCGACGACATAATTATTTATCTGCACATCTGACGATTCCCATATCTGACTACCTTTCCATGGACGTAGGATTTTTAGCATTTTTTACACCCAGTGATCTTTTTTATACACCTAATTGACCATTTAGTAATTATTAAACCCCTTTTTATTTATTTATTCAATTGTTTATTTTTTTTATTTTTTTTTTTAACCAATTATCAATAATCAGCAATCTGTGATATTTTTTTCTTCTACGAACTTAATCCTAACGGTGATATATTTTACTAACAATATTGACAGACTACTAAAACTGTGATATTTTTTTATTTTAAACCTAGCATTATGAGTGAATTTGTGATATAGTCAGCAGATACTTAGATATTGATGTTGTATGTACGGGTAGCAAGTACGTGTTGCACATACACAGCTACAACTGACTTGGAAGATTTTTTTTTTTTGGCCGGCATTAAGTCGTGGGTCGAGGCCACACATTGGGGCAGAAGAAGGAAGAGACACATAATCGGCCGTGTATGAATTTATTTTACGCACACGCTCCATGGAGCAAGCCCCATGGGCGGATGCGAGCCTGTTACGCTAGCCTCAAGATACATAGATACATATGTCACCGGCAACCGTACTTGTTCTTGCGTTACACCCTTATCGACAAAATGTATCTCAACCAGGTATCTGCGCGCGTTGCGCAACATTAGTGGAAGGAGGCCTACATGTACAGGTATGAATGTGTGCATGCGCAAAAAAACGAAATGCAACTGCACATGCGTGGGTGTGAATTGAGTGAAAGTGGTAGGAAATTCCGTTTATACACGAATCGGGGTATGCGCACGATCGAGCTGAAGCTCAGAAAATCATTGCAAAAGTTGGATTTACAGTGCGTGGGCGTGCCGCGGAAAAGTTAAAGCAAAGTATAGTGCCGGTCAAGTGGAAAAGGAAAAAAAAAAACTTCATTTTTTAATAAAACAAATAAAACAAAAAAAAAAAAAAATCCCGTAATTTTCGCAAAACGGTTTCAATTCCGTTCAATCTGCACAATTGTAAAGTATAACAACGAGAAGCAAAGTCCGTTGGACATCCTGCCACCGGTCAGTACTAATGTACTGTTTAGTTAACTAAATTCCTTAAAAGAAAAAAAATCCTTTTGTGTTTTTTCCTAAAAATTTAAATTTGATAACTGTTTCATTTTCATTTGAGAAAAACATTACCTTTAAAATTAAAGTTTGAAAAAATTTAAAAGCTCATCATCTTTCGATTTTATGTACCCTTCTTGTACTCGTAAGTTGAGCGAAGTTTCCCTTTGGCAATAAATGTAAAAATCATTAAAATAGACCTTGATCTCAAATGACGTAAAATAATTTTTTTTGCAGATAGTTGAACTTTCGCGATATTATTTTTCGCCACCGTAAAATTATATAACTTATTCCCTCCCTTGACATAAATTAAAATTTAGCTAATTTTTCTTCAACTTAAACCTAATCTAAAGATTTTTTTGCATTAAACATAAGTGGAAGAAAAAAAAAAATCTCTTCAAAATGCAGTCTAAAATTTAGTAAAAAAAAATTAAATGAATAGAAAAATAAATAGGTAGAAAAAAAAATTTAATTTTTGGAAATTAGAAATTACTTGAAATAAAATTGGGGTAAAATGAAAGAAAAAAAAAAAAAATTAAATAAACCCAAGAAAAAAAAATTAAAAAGAAAACAATTTTTGTTAATCCGAATTTGTTTTGAGTTTGAATTTTTGAGTAGCAGAAGTTAATTTAAGTTAAAGTAAAAATCCGAAGTAAATTAATGGAGTTTTCTTTTCTGGAAATGGTGCCGCCCTGTTGGTTTTTCCCAGCTCCCCTGTGAGCTTGTTTGTTCTTTTCAAAAAATATTTTCCACCGAATAAGAAAAGGAGGCCATTGACTACGAAGAAGAGCCATTTTTGCATAGCGGCAGGTGGCTAGATCAAAAGGTAGACTTTAAGAGGGCAACATGAGGACAGCATTTTTTTACAGAAAAGAAAACGCTATAAAATTAACTTGAAATTAGTTAAAGGGACAAAAGATAATTGATTTTGAAAAATATTTGAAGTTGAAATGAGATTAGTAGGTGAAAACAGAAAGAAAGAACTTTTTCTTTGGGTTGCTTTATTGCATGCATATATGTATGTATGTATGTCCATACTTACTGCATTATGTGCCAATTGCGATTGGAAAGATAGGGTATGGCTGGGCATACATACAGGGGTGCAGGAAGCAATAAAGGAAACAACGAGAACATGATATTCAGCCTGTAGACAATTTTTCGTTTTTTTGTGTTTCTTTTATAGATTTTGGGGCAGGACCTAGGAAGGGGCTAAGGCATATACTTACCCGCATTTACAAACAGTATTTAAAGGTGATTGGAAATTTGGAAACACATTTGTTCCAACGACATATGTAGCGCACTGGATTGCCGTGGAATGTCATAGAGAGCAGGGAAAGAGAGAGAACGAGAGAAAGAGAGAGAAACTTCCAGGCTAGGAAGTGATCGTGGCCTGCAAGCGACATTAACTGAGCGAGAGCAGCGCCCACGCCAACGCCAACGTTCGACAGAGGAAGCCAGGCAACGTCAGCAGCAGTGGCAGCATCGCCACCAGCAGCACCAGCAACGTCCCCACCACCAAATTCCAAGGAGGGTCGAATGAGCACATTTTTTTTCACGTTTTTTTCTTATCGTTTTTATCATTTTTTTATTATCACTGCCTGAAATTGTCTTTATACATTGTTAATTCCTGGATGCTACACATAATTGAATTTATTTTATTTTTTTGCTACATACACGGGGCTTGCATATCTTTTCGCTTAACATAAGCACATTTTTTTTTAAACAGGTTCCCGATACCTTTTTTGTGACTCTCATTGGTTTTTTTTTGCAGTGTCAAAAAAATTGTTCACTCACTTTTATATCCAAAAGCACTTGTCAAGCAAACACTTTTGTTGGATGTCAATTATAAATGTATTGATCTTCCTTTTTCTAACTTTTTTTCGGCCGCGTAATTTTGACGCCCGCTACCGCGAGTGAGTGAGCGTGGAGTCGGTTGCAAAATTCCATTGAACCTTACTTAGGCAATGAACGTATGGTATTTTTACGAATAGGAAGAGACGTATGCATGTAAACTTTTCCTCCCTCACAGGTCCCCCACGGCTTGAAGGCGCCTACAATGCTGATGTGCTGAGATCAGGTGAGTGATAAAACGAAAACAAAAAAAAACAAAAAAAAAAAACAAAACAAAAAAAAAAAAAACGATCATATGCTCCTCGTTACATATATACGTATGCAAGCACTGACCTATATATATGCCTATGTACATAATGCCTTAGCCTAGGTCAGGAATTTGCATTAATTTTAGCTGTTTTGGCTACTTTATTTTATATATATATATATACCGATAGATCTTTCTGCGGTTTATTAGAAGGAAAGATATGAAAATGATTTTTTTGTAGAAGCAAAGTATCTTCCTAATACGGAATACATTAGGGGGTGACGAGTTATACACCGCCTCTAATATCGTTCACATAATTTTGTTTGAATTCGACTATTTTTTTGTTTTTTTGCTTCCAACTGGATAATTTTTTTTGAATTATGGTTGACAAGTTATTTGAAGATGTCAAGCTCTTGTTTAAATAGATATATTGTATTGCTAAATAGAATTGTTAAAATACTGTATTAGCCTTTGTTTGCGATAATTTTTTCTTACACATAGATTTAAGACTAGTGGTTAGGTTATCATCTGTTTAGTTTGTTTGCGACTTTAACATTGAATAAAATAATGTTTATAACGTTGGCAAATTTGAAAGGTTGAAGCTAAATTTATTTCAGTAATGGAAGGCTAACTTTTCAACTCTTTGGTGTGGGTGTTGTTCCAGGTAAGAAGAGGGGAAGTGGGAGGGTCAATGACGTGAAGGACCCTTAGACAGACGAACTTGAGTCAGGTATTGGGGGCGCCGTAAAATTAGAGGAGTCAGCGCGGCGCCCATGGCTTTGCGTAAGATACGCGAAGAGGGTGGGTAGACTCCCCCTGACTCTGGACGGGCCTTCTTTCCTTTTTTTCTTCCATTTCCTACTTTCCCTCCATTTATGTATTCACCTCTAGGCATGAACCACTCTTTTTGTTGAGATAACTGCGGGTAAGGCAGATGTGCAAAGCCCCACCCCATCCGACGAGCTAGCAGGGACTTGCAACCATGCCACATGCTACCTCCGCCTTACCACTAAAAGTCAGTATTCACAACAGCAAATAGAGACAACTATACTGGTACCCCACAAGAATACTACCCATACTACTTCATCCCATTTTTGGAACACTATTGCGAACAATTGGAGACTAGATTTATCAAACACCGTGAACTCCTTTCAAAACTTCAAACCATATTGTCATCAAAATGTAAGGAACTGGATTCCGATAAGATCAAGTCAACGGTAGGATGTTTTGAGACTCAATGGCCAAATACACACTCTTCGACCGAAGAATTTCTAGCTGAAATGAAAATGTGGCAAAGGTAATTAAGTTTCATATTTTCCGACAGCACAATTATCCTTTTAAAATATCGAATTTTGCATTATTTTCATGCTCAGTCATATCATTTTCGTATGTTTCACCTGAGTAAAGCCACGTCAAAGCCGCCAATGTAATTTCATTGATCTCTGGGATTTCAACAAAGACTGCAAACATATGAAGGAAATGTCGATACAAAAATACACTTGAGCGATTTTTCGAGATTCCACTTCGCTTGCAAGATACAGTGTTTAAAAAAAAATAAAAAAATAAGGAATATTTTAATGAAAAGTTAATAATTCACTGGCTTTTTGCAATAAATCTATGAAATTTTTTTTGAGAGTAGGCAAATATTTTGTCTACAAAAAGAAAATACAAGCAAGTTATTAACTTTTCACTAAAATGTTCCATTAAAAGAAAAATGTTTTCTCGCAAACGAAGAGGAATCTCGAAAAGTGTAATTTTGTATCGACATTACCTATACATGTTTGCTTCGCTGTTGAAATTCTAGAGATCAATTAAAAAAACATGTGCGGTTTTGACGCTGCTTTACCCACCTCTCAATTAAAATGCAATGAAAGAAATCTCTCATCAAGTAAATCAAATGAAAATATGATCAAGAATATTTTTTTGTATTACGCCATAATAAAAAACATAGCAAATCTTTTTCAGGCATTGTTTGACAATTCCAAAGGAGGAGCGACCAAGCACGTTCATTGATGCATTAAATAATTGTTCCGTGTCTTTTTTCCCTACGGTACATCGATATATAAAAATTGCTGCGACGCTTCCAGTTTCCGTTGCTCCTAGCGAACGCTCTTTCTCTTCCCTTCGAAGGTTACAAACTTATCTAAGAAGTACAATGGGCCAGGAGAGGATGAATGGGCTGGCTCTACTCAACATCCACTCTACTATTGAAGTAACTAATGAAGAAATCCTAAACAAAATGGCAAAACAAACAAGAAAAATAAATATTGTTTTGTAGAAAGAAAGAAAAATTTCAAATAAATAAAAGTATAAATATGTAATATGTAAAAATATATATATGTGTATATTTACATCTAATTATTATTTACTGACACTTTGGTCTGAAGTTTGGTATGTACCTAGCCTTTTGTAGCAATATAGATGAGTATTACATATATGGATTTGAAGTTGGTTACGAATTATTCAACAATGAAATATGTACTACCAGTGACAGGTACGCCGAAACAATTGTTAGAAGTGGATAGACATTGCTAATACGCCACATAATCCTAGTAGAGATATCTACTAACTACGTCCAGCACAAATTTTCAACAAAATTTGGCATCTATGAAGTAGGTTTTACCTTTACGCTACTGGATTTCTCAAAACTTCGTAGTATATTTTAAAGTGATTTGATAAAACGAACTACTTCCATATATTCGCAGAGTTGTAAAAAGATATAACTTGACGTAACAACTATAAAACTTATTATAATTTGCAAAATTGCAAATATATTTTCAGGTTTTATCCATAACTGTTATAACTGAATATAACACTTCCCAAGGCAGCCGGTTCTACGTACCGTAGTGACTCGGGATTTTTTCCGACCAATTGCTGTCATTTCTGTGTAACTCCATTTATTTTGTTGCGTCCCTCCCAAAAATTGTCATCCTCCCAATAGATCCTTGCTCCGGGAAGGTATTCAACCCGATCCGGGGCCGGAGCCTGATCCCGGTCCAGAGAAATGGTTTTGCTGCGTGTGCCGGAAATGAATCTTTTTAGGACGGCCAACTTCCTGCTAGTGTGTTTCGTGCAAAGGATGGTTACATCTCACCGGGTGTTCTGAGTAAAATCCCGAAATCCGACGACCCCGTCATATTTACAAATCCAACTTCCTGTTCTGTGCCTTCTGCAGCCCTGCCTTGGACTATGCCACTTTCTTAAATATTCTGGTCTCAGCGACGGTAACCTCCGCCGGATTTCATCGCGCCATGTTGCCAGGTCGCACGCCAAATTACACCGGCTACTCTGATGCTTACCCAAGGACGTTCAGTCTGAGGACCCCAACAGCACTTGCGACCTAGCCTCCCTAAAAAAGGCGCCGTCACCCGTCGTTACCCCAGAGTTACGACGTCTTCTCCGTTGGACTTCACAATACTGCAGTTAAACTGCAATGGGTTAACTTGGAAGATCACGAAGATAGTCGATTGTATGAAACGGCAAAACATCCGCATTGTTTCGATCCAAGAGACTAAACTAACGGCTTTTCAAACCTGCTCTGGGTCCATATAAAGGTCGCGGGAGCGGACTCGCATTTATGCCCCCCACTCATCTATTCGATCGCGACATCGGCCGTAGGGACAGCATTCTGGAACGTCAAGGCATATCTGTCCGGTCAGGTGATTGCTTGTCACCTGCTACCCCAGTATCTACCACGATCTGTGGCATTCTGATCTACAGTCGGGCAGCAAAGGTATAGACATCTCCATCGTGAGCGCAGAACTGGTTAACTGCACCAACTGGCAGCCGATTTTAACATTGGCATCCGACCACCTACCCATACTCCTCTCGCTTGAGCGATCAGCCGAATTTATCACTTCTAAAAATGCGCTTTCATAAACTTCAAAAAAGGGAAAGCAGGAAAAATACAAACATATACAGACAATCGCTTTCCTGCCCTCCTAATCCCGACCGATGCCCCCAAGGGGAGCGTCCTTTCCACAAGGTCATTGAATCCACGTCGGCTCATTTTATTCCCGCTGGAAGAATCCCGGAAATCCAGCCACAATTTCCAGGGTTGGTAAATCCCGACGCCGGGCCAACAGACGTACACACAAGCATAAACACAGGGCGTCTCCTATTACCATTACCACCAGAAAGGTTGAAGATACCATCTATCATGCCAAACCATCCAAAGCAGTAGGCTTAGACTGTATAGCCATGTCGATACTTTAAAAACTTGGCAAAGTGGGATTTAAATATCTATAACTTGTTTCAACCTGTTTTTGTCCACCTTCGTCATCTCCGAAAAATGAAAAATGGCAAGGGGGTATCGCTACTAAAGCCTGGGAAACCAGGTAACATAAGAGAATATTACCGTCCGATATCTCTCCTATAGCCAGTAGCCAAGACACTTGAAGCCATTATGCTACCCTCTTTCATTTGCGTCTTGCCAATCATCCACACGGCTTTGAAAAATTGCATAGCACCACTACCGCTATCAACACATAGATATATAACGGATTGGATCAAAAACCTCAACACTCGTAGCGCTAGAATTACCAAAAGCATTTGACATAAATAACTACCTCCCTGGTCTCTCCAGTTTTTTCGCCTTACGAAACCTTACATTGTCACAGACCAATTATCGGCGAAATTATTTACAACATAGACATGGCGAGCCCCGTTCTAAAAGATAAGTACCCTGAACTAGCAGAAGAAGAAAGCAATTTCCCTAGGGAAACGCGCTTGACTCTAGCTCCACTTCCATCTGGATACTGTAGCAGGTTAAACTCTTACCTATCCAGAGTCAACCCCGACACACACAAAATATGTCCTGTTTGAAACGTGTCCCCACATGACACCAACCATCTTTCCAATTGCAATATGAAACCAACGCTTCTAACACCCCTCTCTCTCCCTCTCTGGCCTTACCCTGTTGAAACTACAAGTTTGCTGGGACTCCCTTAAGAGGATTATGTTGGGAATTTTTGAGTAGTCGCACCTATTGGATGAGGCGAAGCACTTCTACAACAACAACAACATCTACTAAAGCCATGGTCAGCTGCTTTTACCAAAATGATTCAACAAACATATAACAAGAATTTTGACTTTAATTGAAGTTAGTCGAATATTGTTCAGGTAAAGATTGTGTTCTCTATAACTCATTTTTCCACGGACAGTGTTGATTGTCCATGTTTATGACCTATGCAGATCTATTGCAGTCATCCATTGAGTTTTACAGCTCCAGCTCACGCTCAATTCTCACGAGAATACTCTGGATCATTGAGAGACTTGAGAAGCAGATGTCGTGAAATTTTCGCACACGTGAAATATGATAGGCAGATGTCGCCGCTGTTTTTCATTTAACTCATACGGCGAAAGGCTAAGCAGCGACAACTATTTTTGAAAAATCAGGTTCATTAAAGGCAGCGTTGCCAAACTAAAAAGAAGTAATTAAAAAATTATCTGGCTCACAAATTGAACCAGATTTCTATCTGGATTTATCTGGCTCAAATTGTTGTTGGTGCATTTACATGCATGTCGTTTGTAACGTCTCGTTACCATGCAAAGTTGCACGTATTGGCTAACTATTTCTTTGAATAAGAAAAACAAAAAACAATATTTTTGCATAAAGTTTAGTTGATATTTTCACTTTATTCTCCATTGCGCACCCTTGTTTTTTGGCAGTATAACCGCGCAGCCCAGAATCGCGGTTACAGGAACTGGTAACGATTTTCGGTTACATAATATCCGATAATAAATTTACCTGTAACGTTCGAAATAAGGCCGTTAAGAAATACTTTCATTTTTTTCTTTTGCATAGAAATAAGTGCAGCCAAGAATTTTTGACGTTGGTGATATTGTAAACCTTAACAAGTAAAGCAACTAATAGCTGATTCATGGTTCAACTATATGGTTGGCTCATCTGAACAAAAACAAAATATGTTAGTTCAGATTGTCAAAATCTGCGTATTGGTGTTATGCGAATGGAATGGAATAAAAACAGAAAACTTAGCAGTTTTTGTGTGAATTAAGAAAATGTTTTCAATGTGTTGGTATCATTTTACATTTGCTGTCTTCTTTTGACAATCCCATCGACCATGAAATGACAAAAATAAAATCAGCTGATGATGAGCCAACCATATAATTGACCCATGAGCTGATCGCTCAAAATTAGCACACACACAAACATTACTAACGTACATATTACGACAATCTTTAAGAACCTTCCAGTTAAATTTTTAAACAGACATAAACTGTCATACAAAATAAAGACGAGAAAACTATTTATCAATATTTTTCAACTTAGAAAATTTCAAATTATTTTTATAAACGTTCATTCACCGGAGAGAATGGCGCATTTTAACCATTTGCTGGATTCTCCAACAACCCATTAGAGGTGCCGCCATTCTTCATTTATTGTATGCATATATATATACATATAAAAAAAAAAATAAATGTAAGGCGCGATAACCTCCGAAGAGATCTAAGGCCGAGCTTCTCTTCCAATTTGTGTCGTGCTCCTCTTGATTTTTCCCTACAAATTGGCCGGACGGGACCTACATGTTTTATGCCGACTCCGAACGGCATCTGCAAGGCAGATGAGTTTTCACTGAGAGCTTTTCATGGCAGAAATACAATCGGAGCGCTTGCCAGGCACTGCCGAGGGGCGACCCCGCTTAGAAAAATTTTCTTCTAATTGAAAAATCTTATTTCTAATATTTTGATGTTGCTTTGCCCGGGAGTTGAACCCAGGGCATACGGTGTGATAGGCGGAGCACGCTACCATCACACCACGGTGACCGCCATATATTGTAGCAAATTTTCACATCACTAAGTAAATGCACAACAACAAAAACCTTAAAACAAGCTACATAAACACATTAATCATCATGTAACAGAGAGATACTCACAAACGCCGAAATAGTACTCACATGCATATGAAGTTCACGAAATTACTACACCTTAGGAGAAATGGATGAACGAGAAAACAGAGAGTATAAAAGCAGCGAAAGCTCAGTAGTCAGTAATCAGTTTGATTTAAACGCGCAATTGGTTGTGAAGTATAAGTGTTATTGTGAAGTGCTTTCAAATTAGTCTAATAAAGACCATTTTGCATTATTGAATATTGGACTTATTTATTCAACAGTTTAGCGATTTGAACATTAGCAGAAGATTTGGAATAAGCGGAATTTCACTAAATTCGTTACAATATATATATATATATATAGACATATATATATATGCATACATATATTATGTACATATATGTGAATATTATTGAAATGATTGAAATATTTTAATAAAAATTATCGTAATATCGCGGTTTCGAATCGAACTAAATTTAATAAGGTTTGGGCAACTAATTATAACAAGCTCTTTTTAAGAAACTTTTTTTAAATTTACATTTATTAATTTAATAGCAACGAGCCGTTTTGATCATTTCACGCTTATAAACAATTTGTAAACGAAAAATCAACGTTTTTTAAGCTCAGTGTGTATTTGAGAAAACTTTTTATAAACTTACTTTGCTTGTTGGGAATGTTCGACCCGCTCTTCTCAATAATTGCTACTGGAGCATTCCACGTTTGGTACGGGACAAATCGCACATTTTTATTTTTTGACCTTAACTAACAATAACTTTTTCAGACAAAGAATTTATTGCATTAATATTGTGTGGTACATATGTATCTAAATAAAAATAGAAACCTGTCCTTTAAGCACTTGTATATGTGTGTGAAAAATCGCAAGGGGACACCAGTCAGCCAAGTGAAACTTCAGCGAAACTATGACCATTAAAAAAAAAAAAACAAATAATACTTTAACGAATTTAGTGCAGTTCATCTTATTTGCAACCTTCTGCTAACGTTCGAATCGCTAAACTGTTGAATAAATAACTCCACTATTCAATAATGCAAAATGGCCTTTATTAGACTACTTTCAAAATAACACTTCTATTGCTCGCCAGATAGCGTTTTAAATCAAACTGATTGCTGCTTGCTCAGATTGCGCTCTTTAATACTCTTCGATTTCCTCGTTCCATACTTCTCCTAAGGTCTAGTAATTTCGTGAACATGATGCTGGTTTACCAGCTATATACACGTATATTTGTAATATGTATCCATATGCGTGTCTATATGTGAGCGGCTGATGATAACATGCGTTTGTGAGTATCTCTCTCTGTTGCCTTGTATGTATGTGTGTAGACATAATGATTAATTTGTTTACGTATATACAAGGGTGACAGCTTGCTTTATTATTGTTGTGGCTTTCCCAAATGCCCCAAAATTTGGATGGAACACCTTTCCGCCGTTGAGGGTTGCATAGCAGTACTAAATCTCCTTCTAAGAAACCTTCCGAATTATTGTTCTTGTCGCCAATGAACTACTTCGTAGAGCTTGCGCTTGACGGATTGGCTTCACATAATCAGTATTGTTCCGACGTTTCACAGCAGTAGTGCGCCCTGGCTTGAAACCACCTTTGCATTCATTATGGAAAATTCTGTCCTTTGTTTTAGTGCAACCATTAGGATTTGTCAATGCCAGTGTTTTTCTCGCGGGTACCTCCGGTTTCGATTTGTTTGGCTCATTCGTTTTATAAACACTTGCTCGATCTGCTGCCTTTGAGTTTTGTGATTTTTGTCGAATCTCTTTCACCAGCACTCGCTTACTTCTGAACCCTTGCTCAAAACTGAAGTTAAGTGGCACGTCCTTGTTCTTATACAGCATAATCCTTCTCTGCATATCGATCTTGTGTCATGGTCAACCAAGAAATCCACTCTCAATATGACTTCATCAAAGATCTCCGCCACAACGAATTTGTGTAGAACTGTGACCTTTCCAATTAAGACTTCACAAATCACTTCTCCCTGGACTTGGTTATTATCGCCAGTGACCGTACGCAACCTTGCTCCAGGTAACGGTTTACTCTCCTGTTGACCAAGTCAGATCGGGTTAAGGAATGAAATGGGCCCGTATATACAGTCAGTACACGTTCTTTGCCATCCACATTCCCTCTGACGTTAAGACTGCTCGATTTTCTACCAATTTTCGACACAGTTATTACAGGACATTCAATAGCTGGGGCTAGCTCTCGATCTCTACATCTTACTCGCTCTTGCTCATCTCCTCCAGCTTTGTTATTAAGACCACCCATGCTGTTGAAACCACTATGATCAAGTTCGCAATGACGTGCAATGTGACCGGGCTTCCCGCATTTGATAACTCTTTCACTCCGCTTTTGCGATCCTTTCAGCACCTCCAATATTGCGTCTACCCACTCTGGCCTTTCTACTTCCACACGGCGTTCTTTGCAAACTGGCTTACACAGAAGCGACGCTGTTTCCTGAATCAGAGCATGTGATACCGTTTCTGTGAATGTAGGTTTTGGGTTTGCGTATGTTGCTCGCTTCGTTTCCATATCCCGTATTCCATTAATAAAGAGCTTGATTTTTACCCTTTCAGTATATTCCACGGGTGCGTCCGCATTCGCTAAATGTGCCGGCCTTTCAACATCCAACGCAAACTCTTGCAATGTTTCACCAGGCCTCTGGAAGCGGTTCAGTAACTCCATTTGGTATATTTGTCTCCTATGCTCGGTTCCGTATCGTCTCTCTAGAGCGCCGATCAATGCCTTCGTTCGCCCTTTGGAATGGTTTGTAAGATTTCAGCTGCAGGCTCTTTCAATGCCATGAACAGTGCAGCTACTTTATCTTCAGCATTCCAGTTGTTCACTCCTGCGGTATTCTCAAACTGTAGCTTAAAGACCTGGAAATGAACAGAACCGTCAAAGGATGATGTTTTTACCTTTGGATTACTCGCTGAAACTGCTGGGTGATTTAAATGCATCTCCTGTTTGCAACCTCTCAATGTTTCAATCTCGGCATCAATTTTGTCTTCCAGTTGTAAAATGTTTGTATCTTGCGCCTCCAACTTCGAGGAAATACGTCCTTCTAGTTGAGTAAAGATCTGCGATGATATCTGTGCTGAAATTTGCGCCGACATTTCGGATATTCGTGCCTCTTGTGCTTCAATCTTAGATGTAATCTGTGTCGACATTTCTGAAATACGCATTTCTTGTGCTTCCATCCTGGATGTTATAAGTGACTCCTGTGATTCCAGTTGGGATGCTATACTTGTCTTCTGTTCTGCCGGGTGAGATGTGATACCTGTATTTTGCGATTCCAGTTGGGATGACATTTGTGACGACATTTGGTTCAACACTGCTAGTATCGCGTTAGTGTCACCACTTGCCAATGGATTCGGAGTCTCTACCTTATCCTCCATTTTAGTCGCTGGCTCTTCCAAATCAGGATAAAAGACATACTCGTCTATATTAATTCCTTCCAACTCCAATATCTCTCGTAGCCGTGCTTGAAGTTCGATCTTATTGCCGGTTGTATTCAATCCACGGCTCTCCAACTCCTTCTTCTGTTGCTGGATCCTCAATTCACTCAACTTTGCCATGTCCAAGTTGCATTCGAAATCTTCGGAATTTATTCAACAATGCCTCTTCTGACACCAATTGTAACGAATTTAGTGCAGGTGCAGAGGAACAAAAACAACGTGCAGCTCAGTGTAACACACATGCCAATACGATTAGCATGAAAAATAAAGGTAACAATCAAATAAAAAGTCAAATTCAGGCATCTACGAGTCAACAACCTTGCGGATTACCGAATAGCAGCAAAAAGCCAATAACTCTTCAGCTGCTATATGAAGAGATAGTTGCCCTCAGAAGTGTTAACTCTGAAATGCTTAGCACACTGAGTATGCTTGCTGATGAAAACAAAGCATTAAAAGAAAAGGTGACTACGTTAGAGAGCAAGCTTAACTGGAGAGACCAGAGAGACCTTAACAACGTGATTGAAATTGCTGGCATTCCACAAGAACACAGCAACAATGCGGAAGAATGTATGCAGAAAATCGTGGACACTTTGGGAATCTCAGTAACACCATCTGAGATTGAAAAATGCGTAGTAAGAAGCATAAAGCAAAAAAATGACGCTTCGCTCACCCGCAGTGTTATACGCGTGCATTTCTCCTCAACTGATACCAAGAAGAGAGTTATGGCAGCGAGAAAAACAAAAGCACGTAAGCTGACAGCGCGAATGTTTGATGGAACTAGCAATAGCAAAATATATATTAATGATGCACTCACGGGTTTTAATCGAGCTTTGTTTACGGCAGCATATAAATTAAAGAAAGAAACACTACAAATATTTATGGTTAGGGAAATCGAGCTTCCTATTAAAAAGAGCAGAAAATGAGAGGGTTATCAACATCAGAACTTTTGAAGACATAAAATTTATTGTTGATTAGCTACTCTGTAGCTATACTCTTTGTTCTTTTTTCATTTATTTTTCTTCGATGTTTGTTGACGTTCTGATTGATGATAACCCAATCATCGCTAGCAAAAATTTTTTTCATAAAGCGCCCTCAGTAGGTTCTAACGATATAAAAGTTGTGCATCAGAATATACGTAGCCTTAGGCAGAATTTTGATTTATTTTTAAGTCATATCGATGCATTAGGTTGCCTACCAGATATTATATTTTTAACGGAAATTTGGATATATTCTTATGAAGTAAGTGACTACAGCATACCTCATTTCAATTTTTATGCCAATGCGAATGATAGATACAGTGCGGGAGGTGTTGGAGCCTTTGTGCGCGATACTTATGAGTGTACCTCAGTAAGTAAAAATCTTTATAGTGCTGATATGCTACAACTTTCTCTTAATATAAAAGGTGAACAATTTGTTTTCCTAGGGGTATACAGACTACAATCTGTTCCTATTTCTGTATTTATTCAAGAATACTCCAGTTTCGTGCTGTGTGAAGAAACTACAAACTTTTTCATACTGGGTGATTTTAATTTAGACCTTTTGCATCACTGTAATACAACTGACGATTATTTGGCCTTGATGGCTGGAAATGGTTATACTTCCTATATTAATGAGCCGACGCGCTTAAGTTCGGGTACGTGTATTGATCATATTTTTTGCCACTTTAATGCCGTACCATATAGATATTGTAATAGTTTTAACATTGACTTGCAAATAACTGATCACACGATGACGGGTTTGCAAATATTTGGAATGGTTTTCGACAAACCAAAAGCAAATCGCGTTCAGAAATCATATACCAAAGTTAATTTCCCTATGCTGAACCATAAGCTATGTTTCGAAAGTTGGTCGAATGTCCTCGCTGAAAATGACATATCAGTAGCTTTTTACATATTTTTAGATACCTTAAACGCGCACATTCTCAACTCTTCGTATACTGTAAATAATCGTAAAAGAAATGTGAGACTTAAGCCTTGGATTACTCGGGATCTCCTACAGAAAATAAAGCTCAAAAACCAACTAAGAAAAAAATGTGCTAAGTATCCTAGTAATAGAAGGCTCCGCACTAGATACAACAAAATAAGTAATAGCACCAATAAGGCCATACGACTGACGCGGGAAAACTTCTTTCGAAACAAGTTTAATTCAGCACTTGGTAATATTAGGAAAGAATGGGAAGTTGTCAATAATCTTCTTAATCGAAACGGTGAAAAAGATAATGAGCGAATAGCATTACAAGCTGGAAGTCAGTCGATTACGGATGCTGTGGAAGTAGCTAATAAACTTAACACGCACTTTACAACGGTTGGGAACACAGTATTAACTAACTGCAATTGTCGGTTTGCGACCCATTTACCATCGGGCCAATATGCTCGAAATAGCTTCTTTTTTGACCCTATCACAGGTTTCGAAATTATAAGCATTATAAAAACCTTAAAAAACTCTAGTTCATGCGGTGAGGATGGTATTTCCAATTTAATTTTAAAAAAGATATATTTTAATGTGGTTGATATACTGATATACTTATTCAACACCAGCATTACTCAGGGTATTTTTCCCGATGGTTTGAAATGTGCGATTGTAATTCCGATCTTGAAAAAAGGGGATAAAAAAGATGTTAATAATTACAGACCTATTTCACTACTCTCGGCCATATCTAAAGTTTTTGAAAAGGCTGTTAAAACCAGAATTGTTAATTTTCTAAATAAAGCGAGCTTTTTTAGCTCCATGCAGTTTGGCTTTCGTTCTGACCTTTCAACAGAAGACGCTTTGCTAGATTTTTGCACCAACGTCTACAAAGCTCTGGATGAAAAAAGAAGTTGTGCTGGTCTCTTTGTGGACATAACAAAAGCTTTTGATATGGTCGATAGGGGTGTACTATTGGATAAACTATATAGTGCAGGATTCCGCGGTGTTATGCATAAGTGGCTTAAATCGTATATATCGGGCAGAACACAAAAAGTTAAAGTAGAATGTAGCTACAGTAGCTTACAGCTTGTTAATCTGGGTGTTCCCCAAGGCTCAGTTCTTGGTCCAATATTGTTCTTGGTCTATATTAATTCAATATTTAAGCTTCCATTGAGAGGCAAGGCCACTGCCTTTGCAGACGATCTTGCAATTGCGTACAGTACACCGAATTACTTTGAATTAATATGTGACATTAACCATGATATACATTTGTTACGAACCTGGTTCGCTTCACACAAACTGATTGTAAGTAGTAAAACTAGACTTATGTATTTCAGTCATGTTCTCAAAGAACAACCAAGTTATGATGTCATATTTCACTCCGCAGTGTGCTCTCGCTTTAACATGCACCATATAGCGTGCACTCAAAGTGACGCGATGAGATCTTTTGATTGTAATAGAAACTGTAGTGAGAGCTGCTTCAGGGTTGAAGTTGTTGAGAATTTCAAGTACCTAGGAATTATAATAGACAACCGCTTGAGTTGGTCTGAGCACATTAATGCTCTAAAAAAATACTTTCTATATACCACTCGTCACTTTTATCGTCTGAAAAAGTTATGTTCAATATCCACTTTAAAAACAGTTTACTACGGAATATTTCAATCTAAACTGCAATATGGTATCACATGCTGGGGCTTCGCTTCGGCTAATAAGCTGTCAGCAGTGGTAACAATTCAAAAGGGGGTTATAAGGCGAATCTGTAGTGCAAACTATAGGTCTCACTCTATGCTATATTTTAGGAAACTAGATATATTTCCGTGTCGACATCTCTATCTTTACAAAGTTTTAAAAACATTCTTTATACGGTGTGGCTACCTGGAAAGCTTTCCTTCGGAAGTCTACAACTTACGAAGAAATCTACTTCCGATGGTACAAATTCCGCATACTAGGACGTCGCACTTTAGAAGTTTTTACACATACACGTCGTGCAAATTTTTCAACTCCCTTCCTCCCACTGTACAGGTAATAAGAAATGTCAACTTATTTAAAAAAGAAGTTAAGCTGTATCTTTTTGGTTATAATCACTTTGAATTAGAAACGATGCTGAGGATGACCCTGTAAACCGTACATACCTTAGGAAGCTGCAAATATTTAGTATTGATTCTCTTTCATATCTTTGATGATTTAATTTAATGTATAACTTAAACTCTTTATGAAATTTTTATTTTTGTACACCCCACACAAAACAATATACCAAAGCTAGGACTGGCATTATACTGGCATTAGAACTATGTTAAACTTTAATATAAAAAATGCCATATACTTTTCCTATGCTGCATAGTAATTTGAAATTATTTAATGTAATATTGTAATCTTAGGTTAATAAGTATGCATCTGGAAAATGTTTAATAAAATACAATACAATACAATACAATATGTGAGCGGCTGATGATGACATGCGTTTGCGAGTATCTCTCTCTGTTGCCTTATATGTATGTGTGTAGACATAATGATTA
This sequence comes from Eurosta solidaginis, assembly GCF_040869045.1. Taxonomy (NCBI): domain Eukaryota; kingdom Metazoa; phylum Arthropoda; class Insecta; order Diptera; family Tephritidae; genus Eurosta; species Eurosta solidaginis. The sequence goes on from NW_027136904.1 coordinate 971,548, forward strand.
ATTTGTTTACGTACATATGTACAAGTGTGGCAGCTTGCTTTATTATTGTTGTGGCTTTATTTACTTAGTATCAGATTAGTGATGTGAGTATCACTTAGTGTCACTAATATTCGTCACAATACATTTGGTAGTAGATGTATCAAGGTTTGTTAAAATAACAAAAAAATTCGAATACGTTTATTCGAGAAAAATTTTTTTTTTAATAAATTGCTTTGAAGGGTCACATGTGAAATTCAGTTTCCAAATTTCGATTTTCACTTATACTATATAGTGTAGCGTGCTCCGCCTACCACACCGACAGTTTTTTCGAGTGTATTTCTGCCATGGAAAGTTTCTAAGTGAAAATTTCTCTGCCTTGTCATATATTGTATATGTCGTACGGAGTCGGCTTAAAAAATGTAGGACCAGTCCTTCCAATTTGAGCTTATCTAAGCCGATGTTTATACATGGAAATATTTTGCAGTTTACTTATATTCACATACGTATTCGAGGTAGCACCAGGCTTAGTCTGTTTTAAGAAATGCACATTCTGCATTTTTTCAGCTAATTAATATGAAGGAATAAAAAAAGGTTGCTAAGGAATTTTTGAGAATTCTTTGATTTTTAAATTGTTTTTTTTTCTTTCTTTTTTCTATACCAATTTTTTATCTTTCAACGTTTTTTCTCAAGCTGATACTAATTTAAATTTCTTCCTCCTTGGTACGAGAAGGTGTGACATATTTAAATATATTGGCATGGAAAATTAATAGGGAGAGCAGTTCGAAAATTGGTGAAAATTAACGACTTTCCATGGAATGGTCGTACTATAGACTTTTTCATTGTACTTCTAAGCCAGATTTTTAATCGCTACAAGTAAGCAAAATACGTTTAAGAACTAGCGGAACTCACCCCCAGTTCACCCAACCGTCCCCTCCCGTGGATCCTCCACTGGTTGACTGATTACTTTGGATTATCTTGTCATTCATTAACATCAAATGGAATATTTATCAGCACGAAAACCTGTTCCAATTTTTCGGCTCTTAAATTGGTACTTACTTATGTATACATGTAATTATGTATGTACAGTAGTGCGTACCCTAACAAAAGTTAAAAATGTTCACTTTCTTATGATATGTAGAAACAAAACTTCAAAACTTGTTTAGCACCCTATAAAAATTGGGACATTCGTAAGTTTTCTCTTAGAGCTTTGATTTTGATGAGTGATTTTAACATCAAACTTTAAAAATAGCTGAACGATTCTTTTTATAGCCAAAAATGTTTTTCTTTAAAAATATCCAAATAAACGTTTATTTAAATAGCAGTATGTAATAGTTAAATATTTATAAAGTATGTATATATGTACATTGGATTGGAATAGTAAAAAAATATTATTGCGAATAATAAATACCTCCTTATTTTAAAATTGTATTGAGTCAAATTTTAAAAATAAAGTTTTAGGCATAGGCTGAATGGTGTATTTTTACTAAATTCGAAAAAACGTCAATAATGTCAAAAATGGTTATACCTTTTAAGTGTTTTTATCAAGGCTTAAACGATAGAATCCTGTGAAAAAATTGATAACTTATGAAACAAAATTATTTTAGCTAAAATGCTAAATCGATAAAAAAAGAAAAGCTAAAGTAATACCAAATAGCTAAGCGCACACTTCTGTAGCTAAACGTCGAAATAAATAGCTAAACCTAGCCACCAATTAGTTAAAATGGCAACACTGCTTTGTATTAATCCAAAGCAAAGGTCACTAACCTATCGTGGCAAATTCAATTTTCGTTTACGTTTTTCTACACTGATTTTGCAATAAAACCATTTATACAGAATTCATTCCCAAACAAAGTGTGCACGGCGCGCAATTTTTGTTTTCCTTTTTCTTAAGTATTTTCCAAAATGTCACTTTCCTTCTTTATCATTTGATATATAAATGGCCTTTCAACAAAAGTGCGTAGGTATTTCTATGGCTTCCCGGCATAACGGAAAAAGTCACATACAGCTGTTTTCGAGAAAACAAGCCTTAAAGTTTATAAAGTGTTTATGAACTTTTATTTTGTAATATAATTTTTTGCGTATAAAAATACATTTGTAAAAACTTTTTAACGTTTTCCACATTTTCTATACTTGACCCAAGTATATTTGAAATTTTTAATTTTGACAAATATGTTAAAAACTGAAAATTTAAAAAAAATCAAAAATTTGTGTGCGCGGCAGCTTCTAAAAATGTTTCATTACAGAATATATCGTTAGCTTAATGTGAAAATGTGCTAAGTCACTTTTTTGAAAAATTTTATTTTAATGCAGTTTTAGAACTGAATTCAAAATACATCGATCACAAAAAAAAATTATTTTATTTTTCATTTCTACGTGCTGTGGGCAATGATGTGCTAAGTCAACCTGTCAATAATATCAATCTGAATTACTAGTCATTTCTTTGTGCGCGCTTTGTTTGTTGTTGTTGTATTAACGATAAAGACACTACCCGAAGGCTTTGTGGAGTGTTACCGATGTTGATTGTCCTTTGCCGGATATACATAGATCCGGTACGTCCCGGTAATAAAGCACTATTAAGTACTAACCCGACCATTTAGGGAACAATTTATATGACCACATTTAACCTTCTAGGCCATCCCGTCCTCCCCACCCCCTAGTTCCTTGAGAAACTTGGGGTCGCCAGAACCTCGCCTGTCAATGAAACAGGATTCGCCACGGATAGGTGAGGTTGACAACTGGGTTGGAGAAGCTATATATTGCGCTGGCAATCCTTTGACAGGGTTGCGCAACACAACCCCTTGAAATTGGGTTCACCCCACTGAGATATGCCTTTGGTGTTTGATAAATGCTTTCCGCTGACCATAATCTACTTCAATTCTAACATGTCGATAACTACATGCTATCTTACAGACTAGTTAAAAATAGAAAACAGTTTAAGCTTAAATTTATATAAGCTGTTATTAAGATTAATAACACTACTGAATCGATTTGCTATATGGCCTAGTTATAGGTTAATTCATAGCATAATTCATTTTATGAGTTATTTCGATAAATAATCTATTATGCCGAAGATCACGCATTGGAATATATGGGATGAACAAATTACATAAATCAGAGCAATTCGTTTATTACATTATAGGCAAGCATGAGTGAGATAAAAGTTATTCTGTCATGCAAAGCCCGAAGACCAAGCAATTTGTGCCTGCTGGTATATGATGGGAGGCCGTCTGGCCAGTGAAGCATACGTTAAGCAATTTTTGTAACAATTTTTTGAACTTCCTCAATTTTATAGGAGTTAGATTCATAAAAATGATTCCATATTATTGAGCAATATTCAAAACCACTTCTGACCAAGGATATATAAAGTGCCTTCAACGTCATAGGGTCCTTAAAGTCACTGGCGTTAAGTATACTGAACCCAACCATTGCATCAAATTTTTTTTGTTAACTTTTAACAGCTGATTTAATTTTCAACCTCGATAGTAGATAGTCCTGTATAACTTTGCGCATCACTGGTGCTTATACATTATTCTGCAACAACAGTCACGCCAGTCAAAATATTTGAAATGCAATCGAAATGTAACTTGACTTCTTACAGATTACCTCTAATATTGCTCTTTTATTTTTTTGTTTTTAAATAATTATGTACCTGTGATATTATCACAACGCCTGAAATATCATAGCAAATATCAATGATATTTCCTCATGCTTTTAGTTCTGTTACTTTTTGCTATATGCCGATGACTTGAAGATATTTTCGAGAGTTACCAATCTAACCGACATGGCTAAAATTCAATTAGACCTTAATAATTTATACTTGTGGTGCCTGAAGTCGCACCTTTCGCTTAATATCAGCAATTATTTTCATGTTTCTTTTTCGAAATCTAATAATCTTTTAGCATCATCTTACAGTATTTCAGCTCATACTCTGCAGATATCCAGTGAAATAAAGGATCTTGGTGTTATTTTTGATGCCAAGCTCTCCTTCAACAATCACATTGATTTTACAGTATCGAAGTGATATGCTATGCTGGGTTTTCTTAGAAGAACTGGTTTTGAGTTCTCAAATCCCTATACATTAAAATTGCTTTACACCACTTTTGTACGCCCCTATCTGGAGTATACAGCATTTATCTGGCGTCCATTTCATCAATTTAGGATAGATAGGATAGAACGTGTTCAAAAAGTGTTTCTTAAATACGCTTTGCTTTGCCTTCGCTTCTCGGAACCAGTTCCTTCCTACAGGTCTCGATCATTGTTAATAAATCTTAAATCTAAAAAGAAGGTCTGTCCTCTCGTTAGCTTTTGTTTTTGGCATTATACAAGGAACTGTTGACTGTTCTTACCTTCTGGAGCGCATTTATCTTAATGTCCCGCAAAGGACACTGCGATATTCAAATATTTTTTATTGCGAAAACTTTAAGACAAACTATCTTCGGAATGCCCCTTTGTCAAGGGCTGTTAATGAATTCAATTTAATCTCTAATTCTATCGATATTGATGCTTCGGTCTCATGTTTTCTGTATACCTTAAATTTAATATTATATATTAAGTTGCTAAATTTTAATTATCTCATATTCTGTAAGAATATTTTGTATGTTCGCAGACTAATTCAAATAAATAAATAAATCAGCGACGGTATCTCATAAATCGCCGTGTCTGACAATAATGCCCACCATAAACTAATGCCCCTATTACCGTTTACAACTCAACTCTGGTTGGGTTGAAATTTCGCAATTTGGTATTACAGATTACAACTCAACCTGTCAAAAAATGTCGGTTGAGTTTTCTAGTCTAACAACTTTTTGTGGCATTACCGTTTACAACCTTGTGTTGGTGTAGTTGTCAAAGACGTCAAAATCTTACAACTGATTACTAGCAGTTGTCTCATATAATTTTGCAGTTGTTTTGAAAAAAATGTTACGTTTTGGAAGACGGTTCATTACCTAATTTTTAACAAAAATTTTCAAAGTTTGTATCAAAAGACACGTTTCGACCTCCAATTTAAGGATCTGAAAACAAAAATTAAAAATTTCTGTCATATCATTTCGGTTCAAATTTTCATGCGGTTGTATTTTGCCAGATTTTTTGTACACACTAATGCAGAAAGGCGTTGGACCCACCCAGGGTTATTTTTACAAAACGCGGCCAAAGGCCGCCAACGCAGAAAGATGTTCTGTGCAAAAAAAACTGTGGATCGGGCTTCATATTTCGGACCCTCGCGCCATTTTGTGGGTTTTTGTAAATATTTTTCGACAGAAATAAAATTTTTTATTTCCGCTTTCGAATCCTAAAAACGGAGATCGAAACGCGTCTTTCGATACAACCTTTGATAAGAGTTAGATGGTGCACGGGCTCACAAAACGTTACCAAAAAAAAAAAAAAACAAAAAATTTAAAGCCGGTAGTTAAACCTTTTTTAATCAAACAATAATCAACAATTTTGTACACATTTATAGAAAAAACAACGTTTAAACGAAGGATCACATTGAATAACTTTTTGACTTTATGGAGCGACATTCCGAAGTTGGACGAGGCTGGTCGCAGTTCGGATGCTGCCAAAATAGGTGAAAGTATGCGAACGTGAGTCCAATTGATACTAATTACTACTCCTGGGAATCCTGTTTTAGAGTAAAATACAATTTTTGCTGTTTAGGTTTTAATCCACTTCGCACAAATATGCTCCTCAATAATATCTAAAACTAGTCCAACACCAAAATCATTTCCACAGCATTTTTGATAGCTGCCATCAGCAAGGAATCTGAGTGTGGCGCATAATTTTAAAATAGAGGTGCAGCCTTCCCTCGAAAACGTTTGCGGAAATGGTCCTTAATTTTGTTTAGTAATGAGCAAAATGCTTCCATTCAAATCTGCAAAATAACTTCATTTGAAGCTCATAATTTGCCACTTAAACATTTTCTTACTTGGTGCTAGGTAGTTCCACGGGATTGGAATGATCACGTGAATGTTTTCCGTATTCGCGACATGTCAAACACCAACATTTTCGCCATTATAAAATAGATTTCATATCATATAATATCTTGTAATAACAAAATCACTTTTGCAGATGCTTAAATTTCCGCCTCAAATTGATCAGCTGTTCATTTATCTGTCAAATCATTACTTTCCTAGGTTGGCAACACCAATTCAACATCAACTGAAATAAGTTGTAAATCGTGATACCAAACAGGAGTTGAGTTGTCTGAAAGTTGAGTTGTTTTAATTAAAACCCAACTAAGTTGAGTTGTATACCGTAATAGGGACATAAATCACGCGGTGACGAACAGAAAAGCGAATAAGGCCCAACCACAACCGACTTTAGCCACGTTTGTTACGTTTTTGCTGGCCATATCAATCATTTCTTGAAATTTTAGTATGTAATTTTTAAAATATCTTGCTGTTTTCCTCACCCTAAAATTTAATTTGCAATATGATTTAATGTTCATGTTAAAAAATTCTTATTGGACATTTTTCATCAAGACCAAAAAATCCAAATCTGACTTTTCTTTGCGTTCATTGTGGCAAATCGTGATGAAATTAATATTCAGATGTTCTCAACATGTTGACGTTTTCCCTTATTCTGAAAAGTTCGGCATGCATATTTTAGAGGGTTGTCTATCATACATAACTACTTTTAAATTCCACTACTATGTTGTCCCATTTTATTATGTATACGATTAGATATATAATGCACTACATAAGACTCAACCAGAATTTTGTAGACAACAAGATTTACGTAACTTGGGAAATACAAAGTATAGAACAAATTTTGCAGAAAACTAGTTTTTTGAGGAAATTTGATCGAAATCCATTGCCTATGAAATACAATCCACACAGCAACATTTCTAACAGCTGATACTCCCTCCAAGAACACTTTCGATAAGATTACCACTGATCTCAATTGAAGTTTTTAAGAGTTTAAAAAAGGAAATTGACAAATATATGGGTGTTATTAGCGTGTATGCCTGTGATTTTATTTCTTTTTCTAAGCTTGCGAACAAATTTCTTTCAGCTAATTCACGATGCACGCGATGTTATATTCAGCTGAGCAGAGCTCACAGAGTATATTAATTTTGTTCGCAAACGGTACCCCGTAACGGCATAAACTAATCGATATAGATATAGACTTCTATATATCAAAATGATCTGGGCGAAAAAAGAAATTCATTTAGCCATGTACGTCCGTCCGCCTGTCCGTAAACACGACAACTTGAGTAAATTTTGAGCTATCTTAATGAAATTTGGTATGTAAGTTCCTGGGCACTCATCTCAGACCGCTTTTAAAATGGACGAAATCGGACTATAACCACTCCCACTTTTTCGATATCGAAAATTTCGAAAAACCGAAAAAATTTGGAATTGTGGAAAATGGGCGAGGCACCGCCCACTTTTAAAAGTTTTGCAAGCTGTAATTTGGTAGCTGAGTATGTAATGTTCGGTTACACCCGAACTTAGCCTTCCTTATTTTTTTTTGTATCCAACGGGTCTGCTTTTAAGTCAAGTCTTGTAGGGAACTTTTCGTTTAATATTTGCTATGGTGATTTACCATGGTCGCTCAATATCTGGTACTTTTTCATTAAAATGCATAACTTTGTCACCTCATATGCAATTAAACGTGAATTGCCTTAATAATTATAATAATATAATAATTATAAGCTTTTTTTTACTTTCACTTGGCTGTTGTTTGCAATCAAATTTTGCAATTTAAATTTGATACACTTCCCGGTGTCCGATTGAGCTGAAATTTTCCACACATGTATAACTCCGATGACAATGCAATATTATTTTGCGAGAATTCGATAAATTAGTCGATAACAGAGTTATCGGTAAAGATTTGTGTTCACAAGGGAATAAAAGCCTAAGTCCTTTGTTTAGAGGGATGGTGAATAACCTACAGCGGCTCAAGAACGAGGTAACTTCGCTTTGTTTGTGTATACAACGAACGTAGAAGTTAGAAGAGAGCAGAGATCTGCAATGAGTAGTTGTAAACTGAACGAGACATAGGCAAAGTCACAATAAAATATGATTTCAAGTTAGTTAGCACTGCTTGATACAATTTTATATCGGCTCTCTAATTTGGTTGAAAGTCTTTTTCATCCTGACACCGCGTTAGCGTTGAACGCGAAAGATCTGACAACCGAAGATGCTGATATCCGAAGTGAAGCCACTTTTGGCACACACAAATACGATACGTTTTCTCGAAAATCTGTATATTCATATGTATGTATGTATGAATTTAACGTTTTGTTGTTGCAAGAACACGTGAATATGTGTATGCACACATATACAAATTTATTTGAATGAGTTGAACAAAGCATGGGGCGCATTCCAAAAGCACAACTGCTGGCGAAGTTGATTAGTGATAACTTCTTGGAACGCACAGTTGCAACTTTACGACAAATTAGTGAGTATAAAAATTTTCCGCTCTATTCACTCAACGTTTTTATCGATTGATTATTGACAGTTGGCTCAACGTATCGTTTCAAAAGGACAATTTCTTTCACTCAGCACAATTTCTTTCACTCAGCTGATAACTGATTATTAGCAAGATCAATTAATTGATGGAACAAAAAACAATGATCAGATTGATGTTAATAATATAATACACTCAGACATTAACAAAACAGGAGGTCTTCCAAAAGAACTAGAAATATTTGTTGGTGCTAAATTCATGTTGAGATCTAACGTTGACGTTGCTAAGGGACTCGTAAATGGAGCAATAGGTCACATCACTGCAATTATATGGCCATATTACAGACGTGCTTAACTATACCATAACGATATACCATCTGTTCGCGTAGACTTTTGTAACGATGGCGTTCACATAATACAGCCTAAATCGGTTCAATTTCCTTCTAAATTTAATCACGGCACAGCTGAAAGAAGAATGTTCCCGATTGTCTTGTCGTTGGCTTCAACTGTGCACAAAATGCAGGGAAACTACTGTAGATCAATCTTTTATTTATCTAGGCTGCAAACTATTTGCTGCTGGCCAAGCTTATGTGGCTTGAGTTAGGTCTTTAGCAGGTCTTCGAATCGAAGAACTTGACTGTTCAAAGTTGACTTCGAAGAAACCTTGTAATGTTGATGCATTAAAAGAAATAGATAGGGTGAGAAACGTTACAAATAACTAAGTAAAGATTACATAACTAATTTAAACAATATTTTACCGTACTAAAAATTAAAAAAAAATGTAAATTAAATTAAATTTAAGAAAATAGCTTTTCTAAGAACAAGCTTTTATTACTTGTTAATAAAACGAACTAAAAAGTAAAAAATAAATTAAGAACATTTTATTGCTATCACAATGTAACACGCTTTTATTAGAACAATTATGACTGTGATATAAACTGTAAGATTTAATAATTTTGGTATAAAGTTTTAATGTTAAAAATATGTAATTATGTACAATATGGAATTTTTTTTGTCGCAGACGAAGAAGCCTAATTATCGTTAAAGGTTTCAATGAACTTATAAAGTGTTATATTTCTTTATAGTCAATTTACTTTTTACTTTTTAGTTAACTTTATTAACCAATAACAAAAACTTACTTTTAAACATGTTTTTTTTTCTTTAATTTACTTTTTAGTTAATTTTATTAACCAATAATAAAATATTATTTTTAAATAAGTGTTTTTTCTTTAATTTTATTTTAAGCCTTTACAAGTAGCGCAACGCACAGCTGATTGCTCAAAATTATCACACACACAAACATCACTTAAGTCCGTATTACGAAAACCTTTAAGAAATTTTCAAGTTAAATATAAAACAGGATGTATAGCATTTATTACACTTTATTTGGAGTAATTAAAAGAAAGTTTTATTTTATATTCAAATATTTTATACTTTTTTTTTAATTTATCTGTTATTGATACAAATATTGAAGGTTGTTGTTGTTGTTGTTGTAGCGATAAGGTTGCTCCCCGAAGGCTTTGGTGAGTGTTATCGATGTGATGGTCCTTTGCCGGATACAGATCCGGTACGCTCCGGTACCACAGCTCCATTAAGGTGCTAGCCCGACCATCTCGGGAACGGTTTATGTGGCCACATTAAACCTTCAAACCCCCCCTCCCCAACCACAAGTTCCATGAGGAGCTTAGGGTCGCCAGAGCCTCGTCTATTAGTGAAACAGGACTCGCCGCGGATAGGTGAGGTTGACAATTGGGTTTGGAGAAGCTATATATTGCGCTGGCAAAGTGAAGGGTTGCGCTACACAGCTCCTTGAATCTGGTATTTTAGTCGCCTCTTACGACAGGCATACCTACCGCGGGTATATTCTGACCCCCTAACTCGCTGGGGTAAATATTGAAGGTATATTGGTGCAATGCTATTCTGTTCTTAATTCCACTCCACTCGACTACCTGGTTTTACTGCCTTTCACTCAATTCGCTACATAATCTCAATTAAAGCTGCCAAACTATATAGTGAACAATAATTTATATACCTTATGCCGTAAATAGGCCTTTATTTTTAAAATATGCTAAAAAATGCTTTTATTGTGAAATATGCCGAAATATTCTCTTTTTTTTAATATAGCTAAAGCACTTTAGTTTTTAAAAAATAGCATTCCTACATTATATATTTCGTATTAGAGTATACGAATATCAACATGCTTACCATTTTTTTGGTTGCCCTTGTTATTGGAAGAAATGATAAATCCACTTAGAATAAGAATTTTTTTTTGCAAAGTATTAAATTTTTAAAAACAAAGTGAAGTGAAAATACTAATATCTGCAAAGATTTTAAATTTTTTATCATCTTTGATGATAACTATTTTAGTAAGGAAAGCTTGTTTCCGGTTAAATATAATAAAATTTTTGTTAAGATTTAACTTTAACTTGGCGGCCGACGTGATGTGGTGATAGCGTGTTCGGCCTATCTCACCGAAGATTCTGTGTTCAATTCCCGGACAAAGCATCATCAAACATTTTGAAACAAGGTTGTTTCAATTATAAAAAAGTTTTTAGGCGAGTTTGCCCCTCGGCAGCGACTCGGCAAACACTCCGAATGGATTTCTGCTTTGAAAAGCTTCCCCGTGAAAATTCATCTGCCGGCGTAAAACATGTACCCATGCGGCATGAAATATTTCAGAAATTTATTGCGGGAATATTTAATTTTCAATATTATTTTTGACATGTTTCTGACACATTTAGGGAATATATTTACTGAAATGCTTTATCCCAAATATTTATGTAATATTAGCTGTGCTTTTTTGTAAATCTATATACATATACGCTTAAACTTTATATGGACTGCTAAGCGGTAAACTTTATCTAAACTTCTGAAATTACTGCGCAGAAAATTAGTACTCCTAAATTTCAATACGCCTTATACTCAGATGCAACTGAAATGTGTCTATGTTTTACCTCTATGTATTACCTCTACAAATGGTAATTGTACACTATTCCCCGCAACGATTCAGCTCTAGGTTATAGAGGTGTGTGTCTTCGCTTTTCGGTACAGCCCGTTCTGAAGCTAGTTATTTAACCACTGCCGCTAGACGCATCCCAAACATTATCTAAGCGAGGATAAGCGTTTTTTTTACCCGCAAATGTAGAAGTATGTAAATTATGACACCAATCCGTTCCGTTGAATGACCAAAACTGAATTTAACTTTATTATAGACAATTTCTTTTTTATACAATATTTCTTATGCTACTTACTTAACTAAGCTGCTAACATACTTATAAATTTACTTATACCGTACAGGTGAATTCGCTTACAGCGCAATAATTTATTAACAATGTTGTTGTTGTTCCTCTTTACAAAAGTTGCTGGATAATCAAGTAAATTCTAAATCGAATTGTTTTATTGCTTTTAATATATTCTTATAATTTTGCGTATGCAAGTAAAAGTAACTTAATTGGGCAACCAACAGGTTCACATTAAGGTTGCACGGCTTCCGTTAAATTTAGTTCAACGGAATATGAAGCAGTTGTTGTTGTTGTTTTATTAAAACATTTTTTAATGAATTTGGGTTGCAGTAAATGCTGTGTAGGCAATATGAGACGATTGTTGCTAACTGTGCTAACTCCCCCCTTCTTAAGTATCAGCGTCCCGCTGATGAAATATTATTGTTTTAGTTGCAAGTCTACTATTGGTGGAATGAAAAAAGATTTCCTACTTCTGGGTCGTAATGCGATATACAAAGCAATCGACGATATTATTGCTACGATAATGGCTGCGAAGCTTGAGCTAATAGATATTACACTCTTTGAGGATATGTGTTCTAATTTCCTTACATTGGTTAAATGGAGTTGATGCAAATAGTTGAGGTCGAGTTTGATATCGTGATTATCGTTGTTTAATTGTCAGTACTGGGCTATCGTATTTGTATGTCTCTACTGTTGCGGTCATCCAACAAGGTAAAAGTCTAAATTAGATAACGTTCGTTAGTTTTTCAGATGTGATTTATATATTTTCCTATTTTTGGTTGTGGTTATTGTTACGTTATTATCCTTAGCAACGCTTTCATTCCTGAATATGGGTTTTTGTTTTCCCCTGGTTCCTAGCTTTTTGGCTTCGACTTTTTCCTGTTATGGGTTTTTAGCATATTTTTTTTGTTTCCTAGCTATTTCACTACGAAGGTCTACATTCACTATGTCCCTAAAATTCGTGAGATCTTGATAATCAATTCTTTGGGTTCTTCCAAAAAATATATCGGCGGGTTTTTTCTTCGTATAGTGTTATTATACCTAGAGTGCACACGCTCGATTGTGCCGTTAACTTCACTCTTTTGGGGTGGTGCTAAATAAATTTCAATACCCAAACTTTCCAAGTAATTGAGTGTTATTGGACTTATGAAGCTACCCTCGTTGTCCATCACTAAGGTCTTTGGCACAGTAAAATAATGTAGGAGTTTAATTAATTTGTAAGACAGATTTATTTTTGATTTTAAAGAATTTTACAAATTTAGAAAATTTGTCAACGCATGTAATAAATTTTTCCCCAGATATTTCGATTATGTCAATGTGCAATATTTCTGTTGCGTATGAAGGTATTGGCGTTGCCTGAAGTTCAGGCTTTTGAGGGTGGCGATCGTACTTGTTGCACCCATAAGTTTTGCATGATTTTGTGTATTTTTTATAAGCATACTCATCTGAGGAAAATAGTATTTTTCTAATATTTGTTCCTTATTTTCCCTATCATTACGGAGGGCCCTCCTATGCTCCCGTTCGATTATTTTGAATTCTACTTCTTCATCAGGAATGTCGGTAACAAGGCTTTGCGTGATTCTGACACGAAATTTAAAAAAACCCTTCTGATAAACCTGTTGTATCAAAGCGATATATTTTTGGGGAATTTTGATTCCATTAATTATATTTGGATTAAGATAATTTTTTAAGATTTTAATTATTTTTAATTAATTGGGTCAGGTTCTTCGTGGATAATTTCATCTTTGCCTTCTTCAAATATAATTTGGTTTTTAAATACATTTAATGTTGCCTCGTAATGAGGAATAAGGTGGGAGCTATCCTCTGCTGCACTATGTTGAGAATTAGATGTTGACGATGTCAACGAGTTAATTTCCATGGGAGGCCTGGAGAGCACATCTGCGACAACATTGGTCTTCCCTGGTTTATAGAAAAGTTTATAATTATACTCTTCTATGCGTGCCTTCCACCGTTTAAGCTTGGCATTATTATTGCTATTACTCAAAGGGAATGTTAATGGTTGGTGGTCAGTTAGGATTTTAATGCCTTTTGTTCCGTATAGGTAGGTTCTTATTTTATCAAGAGACCATACTATATCTAGCATTTCCTTCTCAATAGTACAGTAATTTTCCTCGGTTTTATTGAGTAACCTAGATATATAAGTTATGGCCTTATCCTTCCCAATTTCTCTTTGTGAAAGGACTGCCCCAATCGCGGTATTAGAAGCGTCTGTTGTTAGGATAAAGGATTTATTGAAATCTGGAAACGGCAAAATCTCAGAAGACATAAGTAACGTTTTCAGGTCATTAAATGATTTCAATCCTCCATCAGTTAAAGAGAATTTTATTTTTTTGGATTGGCTCGCCTTTCTTTGCGTATTTTCACCCCTAGTCAGATTCGTGAGTGGTTTGGCAATTTTTGCGAAGTCTTGTATAAATCGTCTATAGTATAGTATAACCTAGAAAACTCTTCAGTTCTCTAAGATTTACGGGTACAGCAATTATTTTAGTCGCTGATATTTTTTCAGGGTAAGGTAAAATACCGTTTCCTGTGACAATATGCCCTAGAAATTCCACTCGGGTTCTGAAAAACTTAGATTTTTTCAGATTTACTTTTAAATTTGCTTTATATAGAAGAGCGAATACATCTTCAATATTTTTAAGATGTTCTTCCCATTATTATGATATCGTCGATATAGACGTAGCAGGATATTCCTATGAGAAATATAGAAGCGCATTCTTAAGCCCAAATGGTAACCTAGTAAATTCGTATTTACCATTTGCGGTCGAAAACGCTGTTTTTCTATATCCCTTTCCTTCATCCTGATTTGGTGAAAACCGGATGTAAGGTCAAGTGTAGTGAAATACTTACACTCTCCTAAGATAGCTAGGCGGCCACCGTGGTGTGATGTTAGCGTGCTCCGCCTACCGTATGCCCTGGGTTCGCACCACGGGCAAAGCAACATCAAAATTTTAGAAATAAGGTTTTTAAATTAGAAGAAAATTTTTCTAAGCGGGGTCGCCCCTCGGCAGTGTTTGGCAAGCGCTCCGGGTGTATTTCTGCCATGAAGAACTCTCAGTGCAAACTCATCTGCCTTGCAGATGCCGTTCGGAGTCGGCATAAAAACATGTAGGTCCCGTCCGGCCAATTTGTAGGGAAAATCAAGAGGAGCACGACGCAAATTGGAAGAGAAGCCCGGCCTTAGATCTCTTCGGAGGTTATCGCGCCTTACACATTGGGTAAGCGTCAGGTATTGTTACTGAATTTAGTCTTTTAAAATCAACGACAACCCTGTATTTCTTAATTAAAAGATAGCCGGTCAATTATGTGTTTAACAGCAGTATAAATAGGCTTTTTGACCATTATTTGCTTAGTGCAAAGCTAAATTAAACTCCACTATTTCGGCTCAACGTTTCGCTAAGCACCTTAGCAATTTTTATCACAAATAAGTAATTTTATCACAACAACGATGTACATGAAAGAAAGTTATTAAAAGAAATTTCGGTTAGAATTAAGCAAACAGATTGTTTAGTAGAAAACTTACATGTATAAATGTATGTATCCCTAGATTACAGTAGGCGTCACAAATTGCACAATTTTAGTATAAGCTAACTAAGTTATGTATGAAAATTAAAAGTATAAAATTGGTACTAGTAATATGTAGTAAACTTGTCATTAAACTGGACTTTGATCATCAAACATAATTGGTATGTTTTGTTTACATATGTACGTATGTATGAAAGAATGTGTTCAGTGAATACCTAAGAATGTGAAAATGTAAACAAAAACTTTATAACCATAAAAGATATGCGGCGGAGATGTCAGCTGTGTCTTCCTTTCTATTAACAGTTGGTCGAAATCTCGAAAACGCCTTCACATATACAACTACCACCACTCCCTTTTAAAATTCTTATTAATACCTTTAATTTGACACCCATATTGTACAAACACATTATAGAGTCACCCCTGGTTCACCTTTATGGCGATATATCGAAAAGTCGTCCACCTATACAACTAAGGCCCTCTCCCTTTTAAAATACTCATTATCACCTTTCGTTTGATACCCATAATGTACAAACGCATTCTAGAGTCAACCCTGGTCCACCTTTATAACGATATCCCGAAAAGGCATCCAC
>NW_027136905.1:900000-981551 GCF_040869045.1 Eurosta solidaginis
TATTCTTGATTATGTTTTCTAAAAAAAATAGCGACAACCAATCAGCGAGCAGAAATGGCGCTAGCACGTACACAAACCCAGTCGGAATTGATAGCTTCCAAAATTAACGTATCGCATTGTTTTTTTGAATGCATTTAAAAATACTTCTACTTGCCTTCAATTAAAATTTAATTTAATTTACAATTTAATTTTTAAATAAATCAGACAAAGCTTCGTTGTTTTTGTGTAGGTGAACCAAAAATATACAAAACAATTACATATACAAAACTATTACATCAAAAGTCATTTTACACGAAATTATAGCAGTTTAGTTCCTAATGGGCACAGCAGAATACATTCGGTTGTTGGCGAGAGGATAAAATGCGTGCCCGCGGGGATGTGTGGTGCGCTTACTTATGCGGTGCGCTTGCCGGAGCGTTTTACAAAAAACAATTGCGTGAAAGCGCTTATGGGGTGACGATCACTGCCATAAAGGCTTGGCTTCCTCGGAAAACGGTGTCGCATTTCGCGACCGCTTAATAGCGGCCTACATATTCAACCTCATCAGCGGCACCGTTATATTTTAAACTTACCCCGCTCGGATTTATGCCAAAATTTGTCTGCCCATTTGGCACGCTTTGAAGGTTTTCCATATTTTTTTGTATTGTTTAATTTTTGTTATCGTTTTAAAGAATATTATTTTACGTTTTGAAATTATGTTAGGTTTGGTTTTAATGGTCTGTAAATAATTAATTATTATATTAATTTCTTGTCTTCAAGACCAAGTTTGTTATTTTTTATACTCAGTTGAGCAGAGCTCACAGAGTATATTAAGTTTGATTGGATAACGGTTGGTTGTACATATATAAAGGAATCGAGATAGATATAGACTTCCATATATCAAAATAATCAGGATCGAAAAAAAATTTGATTGAGCCATGTCCGTCCGTCCGTCCGTCCGTTAACAGGATAACTTGAGTAAATTTTGAGGTATCTTGATGAAATTTGGTATGTAGGTTCCTGAGCACTCATCTCAGATCGCTATTTAAAATGAACGATATCGGATTATAACCACGCCCACTTTTTCGATATCGAAAATTTCGAAAAACCGAAAAAGTGCGATAATTCATTACAAAAGACCGATGAAGCGACGAACCTTGGTAGATGAGTTGAACTTATGACGCAAAATTGAAAATTAGTAAAATCTTGGCTCCGCCCTTTTTCATTTAATTTGTCTAGGACACTTTTAAAGCCATAAGTCGAACAAAAATTAACCGATCCTTTTGAAATTTGGTAGGGCCATAGATTTTATGGTGCTAACTGATTTCTGTGAAAATGGGCGAAATCGGTTGATGTCACGCCCAGTTTTTATACACAGTAGTCCGTCTGTCCTTCCGCATGGCCTTTAACACGATAACTTGAGCAAAAATCGATATATTTTTACTAAACTCAGTTCACGTACTTATCTGAACTCACTTTATCTTGGCATAAAAAATGAACGAAATCCGACTATGACCACGCCCACTTTTTCGATATCGAAAATTACGAAAAATGAAAAAAATGCCATAATTCTATACCAAATACGAAAAAAGGGATGACATATGGTAAGGTAATTGGATTGCTTTATTGACGCGAAATATAACTTTAGAAAAAACTTTATAAAATGGTTGTGACACCTACCATATTAAGTAGAAGAAAATGAAAAGTTCTGCAGGGCGAAATAAAAAATCCTTAAAATCTTGGCAGGTATTACATATATAAATAAATTAGCGGTATCCAACAGATGATGTTCTGGGTCACCCTGGTCCACATTTTGGTCGATATCTGGAAAACGCCTTCACATATACAACTACCACCACTCCCTATTAAAACTCTCATTAATACCTTTAATTTGATACCCATATCGTACAAACTCATTCTAGAGTCACCCTGGTCCACCTTTATGGCTATATTTAGAAAAGGCGAACACATATAGAACGAAGACCCACTCCCTTTTAAAAATACTCATTAACACCTTTCATTTGATACCCATATCGTACAAACAAAGTCTAGAGTCACCCCTGGTCCAGAAAGGCCCACTCCCTCTTAAAATACTCATTAACTCCTTTCGTTTGATACCCATATTGCACAAACGAATTCTAGAGTCACCCCTGGCCCACCTTTATGGCGATATCTCGAAACGGCGTCCATCTATGGAACTAAGCCCCACGCCCTTTTAAAATAATCATTAACACCTTTCATTTGATACCCATATCATACAAAGAAATTCTAAAGTCACGCCTGGTCCACCTTTATGGCGATATCTCGAAAAGGCGAACACCTATAAAACGAAGGCCCACTCCCTTTTAAAATGCTCATTAACACCTTTCATTTGATACCCATATCGTACAAACGCATTCTAGAGTCACCCCTGGTCCATCCTTATGGCGATATCTCGAAAAGGCGTCCATCTATAGGACTTAGGTCCACGCCCTTTTAAAATACTCATTAATACCTTTCATTTGATACCCATATCGTACAAACGCATTCTAGAGTCAACCCTGATCCACCTTTATGGCTATATCCCTAAATGGCGTCCACCTATAGAACTATGGCCCACTCCCTCATAAAATACTCTTTAATGCCTTTCATTTGATACACATGTCATACAAACACATTCCAGGGTTTCCCTCGGTTCATTTTCCTACATGGTTAGTTTCCCTTATGTTGTCACCATAGCTCTCAACTGAGTATGTAATGTTCGGTTACACCCGAACTTAACCTTCCTTACTTGTTAAAATATATATTTTACAAGTTATATTATATAAAATTATTATACATAGAAAACGAGTAAATTATAAAAAACTTGGTCTTGAAGACAAGAAATTAATATAATAATTTGACATTATGGACAAAACGTTCACCGCTTTGAGTATAGCGATGGGAAAAAACGTTGATGAACGAGTTTGTGTGACGGCCGTAATATTTATTGCCCTACCGCTATATTACGTTACGGTGAACATCACCGCCTTCTTAGTTTCTACCTAATAACTTTTACATTGCTACATTTTTGACAAGGTTCTCTACCGCTATGTTACGACCGCTATATAGCGGCACCGCTTTCGAGGAAACCAAACCTTAAGCATTCTGGCCATATGAAATAAACCTTATATAAGGCTCAAATTTTTGCTGGGTATTCATGATACTTACTTTTTAACTCGTGTATCCGTACATACATACATATGCAGATGCAGTTGATTGCAAAACTCTTGTAAACAATTGTGAGAGACTTTTTGTGTCTTCATTACTTCTCGTAGGTCATGCAATTTTGCAATTTTTCGCATTTGGTGTCGAAAATCGAGATATACACATTGTACAATTGCAGCTCTATGCATCAAGCATCAAACTCCTGCACACTAATCCTCCATATGTAAGTATAGGCATGGCAATTATGTATGGACTATAAATATGCATATTCGAAGAGCTACAAAAATATATCTCCCTATTTGTAAGTGTATAAGTTTTTAATAGGTATGAGTAAAGTTTCCTGGACACAAACTTAAACTTTAAACTAAATAAAGAAGGAGGAAGGATGGGCTTTATTGTGAATGAGGACCAAGCTGTCATCAAGCAAAGTGTCAGCGCATTTGCACCTTGACGACCATGTCACTGTGGGCTGCTATAATTTTGAAATAGTAAAAGACTTTTTTATTTTTTTTATTTTGGAACCAGCATTAATACAAACAACATCAGCTTTGAAATTCAGCGTATAATAACTCTTGCCATTAAATGCTATTTTGGTTTAGGAACATCATTAAAAGTTAAGTCCTCCCTCGGAAAACGAAAATCATGCTCAACAAGTTTCTTCGCATACCCGGCCTTGCAAATGCATGGACCATGGCAGCATCAGATAAAACGGCTAAGAGAGTGTTCGAGAGAAATGTTCTTCGAAATATTTACGGACTTCTTCGCCTCGGAAACGGCGAGCATTGGAAGAAGATTTATTTATGAGCTTTACCCACACATCAAGAGAGTCCAGTTAATTAAAACTAAGCGGCTATGCTGGCTATGCTATGCAATGCGAATGAAAAACAAGTAAAGGTGTCTAAGTTCGGGTGTAACCGAGCATTATATACTCAGCGTGAGCTTCAATTGTACATTTCATTTCAGATAAATTACTTTTCTACATGACACCGCCCGTTAAAAAAAATGTCTCCCCATTTACTCTTAAAATATAACTTGATAAGTGAAATATAATTGATTCAAAACTATTTTTTGCTAGGTTATAGCTTATTATTCTAGTCTACGACCCTTTCAAACTTGTTTTATATCTAAGCTGCCGTGGTCTTTAACCGATCCCGTTCATTTTTATTAGAAATATTTTCTGCTATAAGGAAAATATGTCTACACAATTCGATTACGATATGTAAAATTCTATTGATACATAGCTCTTTTTCGCTAAGATATAGCTTATAATTTTCGTCTACGACCCTATTAAAAATCTTTTATATAAAAGTGGGCGTGGTCCTTAACCGATTTCGCAAACTTTTCTTCAAAGCATTCCTCATAGTAAAGGTAACCTCTCTGCCGATGTTTGTTACGATAGGTTTAGCGATTTTGTTTTATGATTAATAATGGTTGTAAGATTGATGTTATCACAAGGGTGCGGTGAAACTCCCATTTTAAAAAATGTTTTCAAATTTTTATCAATAGTCTCAATATCAGTCCACACATCAAACTTCAACATTTTAGGTGTACTATTTGCTAAATAATCAGGTTTTTTGTGTTTTCCAAAATGGTATATATATAAAAAGTGGGCGTGGTTATCATCCGGTTTCGCTCATTTTCAATATCAATCTTTTCTGTGTCCAGATAAGCTCGTGTACCAAATTTGGTGAAGATAGCTCAATATTTCCTCAAGTTATCGTGTTAGCGGACAGACGGACATGGATCAATCAAATTTTTTTCGATGCTGATGATTTTGATATATGGAAGTCTAGCTCGATTCCTTTATACCTGTACAACCAACCGTTATCCAATCAAAGTTAATATACTCTGTGTGCAAAGCACGCTGAGTATAATAAAGCTTCGGCTAAGAAAGTATTTTCATCACAACCCGCCTATGGTAGCAAAGGAAGAGGGCGGCTCCCACTTCACTGAAAGGACAAGGTGAAAGATGATTTAAGCCATGTTGGACGGGCATAGCCTTTGAAACGATTAAGTGTTAATAAAGTTAGTAAGTAAGCCAGAAATAAAGCCGGCAAACTCAAACAAAAAATACCCTCACACTTCCTTTCTCATTCCCGTTCCCACTCCCACCTTCAATCCCATTCCCATTCCCGTTCCTAAGCCCACTCTCATCTCAGTCTCAATTCCACTACTGCTCTCACTACTACTCCCCCTCGCACTCCTCGCCAAGCCCACTCCAATCCTCATTCCCATTCCCGTTACTAATCCCATTCTCACTCCCACTACCGCTCTCACTACTACTTCTTATCCCACTCCCACCTTAATTTCCTCATATGTGGAGTCTCTATACCAAATATTGAATATCCGCCTACTTCAAGTAACTGCGAAGATAATGCGAATTTAGAATTTTCCTACATCTAGCTCACAGAAACAACAAATTTGGGTATCGGATAGATTTAACTTACTTAGCTCATATCGTAGACCACAGTATCCCCTATAGTACACAATGGGAGTTCTTAGGTCCTCCCTGCTTAGACTAATGATTTTGGCTGATACTTTCTTTGGCGGAAGTATAAACATTTTCGCCTGTCTTTGACCTGAGCAGTCAATCTAATGACGTCTGAATTGTTTAGTTTCCCAGTTACTTATAGTTTCCCAGGTGTGCTTTTGTCAGTCCACAAAAGGGCTTTGGATAATAGAATGCTGCTATAGCACCCTGCTTTGCTAGGTAATCTGCATGTTCATTACCTTCATGTCCCTGATGTTCGGGAACCCATCCTAACAAAACCTTGTTTTTGGCTCCCAGGTCATTAAGGATTTCAGTGCAATCATCCACTAGCTTAGATGTAACTGTTTCATATTGCAAGGCACGCAATGCCGCCTGGCTCTTCGACATAATGTAGATGCTGTTTGATATAGGGCCACTTCGCAGACATTCTCTACCACAAACTTCCATTGCATGGATTTGTGCTTGAAATATGGTGGGGTAGCATGCCACTGGTATCGATTTCATGAAGAGCGGCCCATAGATGTCAGCTCCCGTTCTTCCGTCATCGAATTTCGATTGCTCCGTGAACCAGACCTCTGATTCAGGGTTATTCTAAGGATTTCCTCTTTTCCAGTGGGACCTGTACACAACGGACCTTCAAAGTTCAGTGAGATTCTGAGCTTAGGGGACATTACGTCACGCAGTTGTAATGTGGGATTTCCTATAAATTTTTTTAACATATTTACTCACCTTTAAATTCAAAATGGCCCAAATCGCTACAGCAATTATCGAGTTTTAGCGGGACGGACGAGCAGCAACTGATTTGTATATATATATAAGATTATGTGCTTCCAAGGCAAATTGTCCACCCGACACAACCTAAAATGAGCATAAATATATAAGTCCTGTTAAGTTACAAATAGGATGCAAATTTCTCATCAAAGTTTATGGTACAGTTAGTTTTGAAAATATTTGTTTAGTTTGTATGAGATTTTAAAGTTAAGTAAGCCACTTATATTTCGTTGTTCTACCCCTACTATGGGTAAAGGGTAATTATTTCGTGTAAATGACAAACCTTGGTTGTATACTTCACTAGCTTCTTATCGAATGAGTATTCCGCTTTAAATGGTAAGATTTCAAAACTTCTGATTAATTTTGTAGAGCTGAAGGCACCCAGAAGCGCTGCCGGGCTCAGCTTAGTGCCGGACAGTTGCAGAAGAGTTTAACCACCGCTTCTTCCTCCTCATCCTCCTTACAACTCCTTCGCCATCGACGATAAGGCATTCCTAACCTTTCTGCATGCCTACCTATAAGTGCCCCCACAAGTGTAGAAATTGTATCTTTACTTAGAGGTTGTACAAGTGACGGGATCTTTTAGGATCCCATTTTGGCCAGGTTTCCTTCGATGTTCGACACCCCGGTGTTTGTAGCCATATTTTGTCGGCTTGACGGTGGATGTGTTCTTTTAGCATTAGCTTGCATGTGGACAGGGATATATACATAAGCGTTCTTGGCCGGGAATAATCTGCCTGGTTGTACCCAGCCTAAAGAGTTCATCTGCAATGCAGTTTCCCTCGACGCCCCTATGTCCAGGAACCCATGGGATGTATACACGGTACTGTTGGGCCATCTTTTGAAGAGATCGGCGACAGTTTAGTGATAGTTCAGAATTGAACGAGTAGGAGCCAAGAAATTTTATGGCAGCCCGGCTGTCGCTAAAAATAAATATTTCTTTGTCGACATTGTGTGTCCCTATTCTAAATTAGGCTTACACGATGGCTATACCTTCTGTCTGGAATACGCTGCAGTGGACGGGTAGTCTGAAGTAGAGTTGGAGTTCAAGGTCCTTTGAGTATACTCCACCTCCAGCTCTACC
The DNA here is from genome assembly GCF_040869045.1 of Eurosta solidaginis. NCBI lineage: Eukaryota > Metazoa > Arthropoda > Insecta > Diptera > Tephritidae > Eurosta > Eurosta solidaginis. Next base: position 907,512 of record NW_027136905.1, read on the forward strand.
ATTTAGCTTAGAGCTTTGATAAATTTTGCTGCCAATAGCATGGCACCTATCTGACTGTGTCCAGTCATCCCTACTGGGAATGTTTAACTTAAAGTTGGTTTCCGCAACTGTTGTGGTCGCACAGCGATCCGAGCTAGGACGAAGAAAACTGTTATTGTTTAGTATACTAGAGTGTCCTGTGGTCCTGTTGTTTCAACACGACAACTCCCTTAAGCGCAGGGCTGACGTTGCCACCGCTCGATAACCAGCTAGATCCAATGGAGGGATCTCAAGAATGACCTGAAGAGCTTCGCTATTCGTTGTTCTTAGAGCACCGCTTATGCTGGTCATGCTGGATCTGTGGACTTTACCCAGTAAGTTTAGGTTTGATGCCTTGCTCAAGGCTGGCCACCATACGAGTATCCCTTTCTACAGTATGGTTCGGATAATCGCGGTATAAATCCATGTGAATATGTTGGGGGGAGTCAACATTTTTTGCTAATGGCCCTTTTACACGTATATAAAGCAATTTGCGCTTTCTTTTGTCGCTGAATGACGTTGTCCTTCCAGTTCATCTGTTTGCCCAGAACTACGCCTAGAAATTTGGCCTCATCTGCCAGGATTAGGCGCACCCCATTTAGTTCTGGTAGGTTTTACAAAAGGCTATTAATTTCTTATCAAAATTTTAAAACTTTTGTAATTACTAATTAAAGGTTATTACTTAAAGTTTCAGTTAAAGTCTCCACGTAATAACCCCACTATAAAAAAGGTTTTAATAAAAAATATTTACATTAAATTGCAAAGAAGAATTTAATTGAAGTTTAAAACTATTTGCAGCACTGTATGTATATTTGCATGAATGCAATTTTTTCAAACATTGGCAACCATGTTTTTACAGCCAATGCACGCCTGAATGCATATAATTAATTTATAATGTTAATTAGCATTTGAGTGTATTCCATAGAACTTTGTTAGCTTTACTTTTGTTATTATTGCAATTTGTATATTTGTTTTTCAAGCAATGTTATTTTTTATTCTTTTATTTTTTTTTTTTTTTGCTTTTCTATGTATAAACACTTGCGAAATAATAAAATTTTTACCACTAAATAAGATGCCTGTGTTTATGTACATAATTCATGTGACATAATTAACCAAAGAAACTTAAAATCAAAGCAATAAACACATTTTATGGATATGCTGTTATTTATATATATATATATACATATATATGTAAATATAAATATATTGTATGTGTGTTTAAAATGTATTAAATTTTAAATGTAGGTATTTAATTTTTGCTCAATTTAATTCAATTCAATTTTAGTTTATTTAAAATCTTTTAATTAAAATAACTTTTTTTTTAAATAAGTTATAATACAGAGATAAATTGTTATTTGGTTACAAGTTCACATATACATACATATTCAAGTTATTTTTTTCATCATTTCTTTTGTTAGTGTTTTAAAGTTAAACTTATTCTCAACTAAATATGTAACAGTCCATCAAACGTTAAGGCAAACTATTTAGCTAAGTTTTGCAAACAACTCTGTAAACATGTTTTTCAAGTACTTCTATATTCCAAAAGATTCACCACAATCTTGTTAAGAACACTTTATTTTGAGTTTCTCCTTTCATTGCAACCAAAATAGCTTTATTTTCTTCAAAGTTTCACTTTACAACTACTCGAATGAGTAGAATTTAAACATATGTGCATATGTATGTAGGTACATTAGAGTGGCTTAAATTCTTGGTCTTAAAACCATAGATATATATACATATGTATCAAATCTATTGTTCATGCCATGATAATGGCGATATGCACTCAGAGAAAAACGCCGTTCTAAAATCCAGCACCACCGGACTCAACTCAAGCTTTTCATGTTCTTACTTTTTTGTTCTTGAAAAACGAACGACTTGTTCTTAAAACAACAACCTTGTTCTTGAACTGACACCATTTTCTTGAAAAAAGAACGGCCGGTCTTAAAATATGAACAAATGTTCTATTAATGAGAACGATGTTCTTAAATCAAGCCCAAGAAAAAAAAACGTTACAATTCGTGTGCACTACAATGTTAAATACACCTTTGGCACCAGCTATGAAGCGGTTGTAGTGGCCCAGCGGCTATGATGTTGCGCTTGCGATCGTGTTGCGCGAGTTCGATCACCGCCAAACTGAATTTTATAAAACAATTTTTTTTTGTTCTATTTTTTTAACTCTTTTTTTCGTTCAGTTCCATTCACATATCCACAGGTAATTCTCAAACTTGTTATGAAATGTTTTAAGTATATATGCAGATTACATCTTTAAATAAGAATAATTTCTCAATAAGAGAAAGGTATGAGAAAATGCTTATTATGCATTTTTTCTTAAACTTTTGAATTTTAATAACAATTTGTTTGTTGTAAATATTCTTTATTTATGACAAAAATATTATTATTAATAAAAATTAAATAAATATATTTAAAAAAATACTTTCCCTATAACCAAAAATCAAGCACGAACCGTTCTTAAATTGAGACCGAAAAATGTTTAATCGGCCCCAAATCGTTCTCGAAGCGTGAGAACGAAAAATCCTAAATCAAGCCCAAGTAGTGCTTGAAATGAGCACAGAAGGTTCACACATTAATACCAAAGTGGTCATAAAATACGAACGGTGTGCTTGGAAAAACTGTTCTTAAAACAAGCCCATCGGTCACAAGTTAAGAAAAAACGTACTTAACAGACTTTTGTCAACGAATGTTCTTAATTTTGAACTTGTTTCGTTCGTTTTAGAACGATTTTTTCTCTGAGTGTGGTAACTGACGTAAAGAGTGTGCTTAAGTTGTGCAGCATGGCCATCCGACTATGACGCAGTGATCAACATCCCGGCTGAAAAGTCACAAGGAGCTGGGTTATAATAGACTTCCGCCTAGCAGTTCGAATACGTAGGCAATTAGATAGTGAAAAGCATGCATCAGCTCCTATGCATAATATCGTCGAATGAGCGCATGCCTCCCGACTGAAATTTAAGTTTGCTCTACCCAATCCACAAAAAAGGCGATCCTGCATACCACGCCAATTTCTGGGGAATCAGCCTGCTTAAAATTGCGTATAAAATTCTATATAGCATACTATATACACAGTTAGCGAACTGGTTGGACCTTACCAGCGCGGCTTCGGACCTGGTAAATCTACTATCGAACAGATCCTCGCGATGTGCTAGATTCTGGAGAAGACTCGCTGTAAGAGAAACGACACTCACCAACTTTATCGACCTCTAAGTAGCTTTTGGTAGTGCGAAAGGAAGTTGCTTGCATGCTGCTATATCTGAATTTAAGTTCCATGCAAAGCTAATAAGGTTCCACCATACAGTACAACAATGCCACTAGCTTCATAAGGATTGAGAGCGATCTCTCCGAGTCAATCGGAGTTGTACCTTAACGGAGCTTGTTACCGGAACGTACTGGATCTATATCTGGAAAGTGACCATCAACATCGATAACACTCCCAAAAACTTTTGGGGAGTGTCTTTATCGCTACAAAACAACATCCTAAAATTACTGGCGTATGTTGATGATGAGTGTTTCTGTCATCCGAGAAAAAATCATCGCAGTAGTGCATTGGCAGCTACTTCACTGTAGATTTTGGAAACCAGCATTAACAGCTTTTGCCAAAAAGGGCAATTGAAATTAAATCCTCTCTCAACGAACCAAAATCATGCTCTACAGGTCGCACATCATACCAGTCCTGAAAGGTTCTCCGAAATATTTATGGTCACGTTCAAAGCTGGTTGGCAGCCACTCCAACAGAAAAACTGAAAAAATCAAACTAACTCAAATATATGTAAGAAACTTATTTGCAAAAAAAATAAAAATTGTGAAATAAGAAGTTGTTTTTTTTCACGCCAGAAGGTATGTTATTTTTTAGTCTATGCTATTTTCTTTAAAATTACGAAAAAAATATGCAAATAAATTTTTTCTCATATTCGCTCAAATCTGATTTCATGCATTCCGAATGAAAGCCGTGTGTTTTTGACTTGTACTTGGATGTAATGCATGGCATTGAATTTCGAGCATACTTAGGACGTCTGGTACAAAATTGCTTTGCTATGCAGGCCCGTAAATATCCGTTGACTTATGATTTGTACTCAGAATCCGAACATACAAAAAACAGGCCAACTTAATATTCGTGCTTATAAATATTCATTTATTGTTGCGTGAAGTTACAAACAACAAGTAAGGAAGGTTAAGTTCGGGTGTAACCGAACATTACATACTCAGTTGAGAGCTATGGAGACAAAATAAGGAAAATCACCATGTAGGAAAATGAACCTAGGGTAACCCTGGAATGTGGTTGTATGACATGTGTATCAAATGAAAGGCTATAAAGAGTATTTTATGAGGGAGTGGGCCATAGTTCTATAGGTGGACGCCATTTAAGGATATCGCCATAAAGGTGGATCAGGGTTGACTCTAGAATTTGTTTGTACGATATGGGTATCAAATGAAAGGTGTTAATGAGTATTTTAAAAGGGAGTAATCCTTAGTTCCATAGGTGGACGCCGTTTCGAGATATCGCCACAAAGGTGGACCAGAGGTGACTCTAGAATGTGTTTTTACGATATGGGTATCAACTTATAGGTATTAATGAGGGTTTTAAAAGGGAGTGGTGGTTGTTGTATACGTGGTCGCCTTTTCGAGATATCGCCATAAAGGTGGACCAGGGTGATTCTAGAATGCGTTTGTACGATATGGGTATCAAATGAAAGGTGTTAATGAGTATTTTCAAAAGGGAGTAACCCTTAGTTCCATAGGTGGACGCCGTTTTGAGATATCGCCATAAAGGTTGACCAGAATTTGTTTGTTCAATATGGGCATCAAACGAATGGTGTTAATGAGTATTTTAAAAGGGAGTGGGCCTTAGTTCTATAGGTGGATGCCGTTTCGAAATATCGCCATAAAGGTGGACCAGGGGTGACTCTAGGATGTGTTTGTACGATATGGGTATCAAATTAAAGGTATTAATGAGTATTTTTAAAAGGGAGTGGGCCTTCGTTCTATAGGTGTTCGCCTTTTCGAGATATCGCCATAAAGGTGGACCAGGGGTGACTTTAGAATATGTTTGTACGATATGGGTATCAAATGAAAGGTGTTAGTGAGTATTTTAAAAGGGCGTGAGACTTATTTCTATAGGTGGATGCCTTTTCGAGATATCGCCATAAAGGTGGACCATGGGTGAATCTAGAATGTGTTTGTATGATATGGGTATCAAATGAAAGGTATTAATGAGGGTTTTAAAAGGGAGCGGTGGTAGTTGTATAGGTGATCGCCTTTTCGAGATATGGGCATAAAGGTGGACCAGGGGTGACTTTAGAATGCGCTTGTACAATATGGGTATCAAATGAAAAGTGTTAATGAGTATTTTAAAAGGGAGTGATCCTTAGTTCCATAGGTGGACGCCGTTTCGAGATATCGCCATAAAAGTGAACCAGGGGTGACCCTAGAATGTGTTTGTACGATATGGGTATCTAATTAAAGGTATTAATGAGGCTTTTAAAAAGGGAGTGGTGGTAGTTGTTATGTGAAGGCTTTTTCCAGATATCGGTCAAAATGTGGACCAGGGTGACCCAGAACATCATCTGTTGGATACCGCTAAGTTATTTATATATATAATACTACGAACAGTATTCCTGCCAACATTTCAAAGGTTTTATATTTCGCCCTGCAGAACTTTTTCTCTTCATTCTACTTAATGTGGTAGGTGTCACACCCATTTTAAAAAGTTTTTTTCTAAAGTTTTATTTTGCGTCAGTAAACCAATCCAAATACCATGTTTCGTCCATTTTTTCTGATTTGGAATAGAATTATGGCATTTTTTTCGTTTTTGGTAATTTTCGATATCGCAAAAGTGGGCGTGGTCATAGTCGTATTTCAGCCATTTTCTAGACCAATACAAAGTGAGTTCAGATAAGTACGTGAACTAAGTTCAATAAAGATATGTCGAATTTTGCTCAAGTTATCGTGTTAAGGGCCATGCGGAAGGACAGACGGACGACTGTGTATAAAAACTGGGCGTGGCTTCAACCGATTTCGCCCATTTTCACAGAAAATAGCTAGCGTCATAAATTCTAAGCCCCTACCAAATTTCACAAGGATTGGTAAATTTTTGTTCGACTTATGGCATTAAATGTATCCTAGACAAATCAAATGAAAAAGGGCGGAGCCAAACCCATTTTGAAATTTTCTTTTATTTTTGTATTTGGTTGCACCATATCATTACTGGAGTTTTATGTTGACATAATTTACTTATATACTGTAAAGATATTAAATTTTTTGTTAAAATTTTACTTAAAAAAAATTTTTTTTTTTAAAGTGCGCGTGGTCGTTCTCTGATTTTGCTAATTTTTATTAAGCATACATATAGTAATAAGAGTAACGTTCCTGCCAAATTTCATCATAATATCTTCAACGACTGCCAAATTACAGCTTGCAAAATTTTAAATTACCTTCTTTTAAAAGTGGGCGGTGCCACGCCCATTGTCCAAAATTTTACTAATTTTCTATTCAGGGTCATCAGTTCAACTCACGTACCGAGTTTCATCGCGTTATCCGTCTTTGGTAATGAATTATCGCACTTTTTCGGTTTTTCGAAATTTTCGATATCGAAAAAGTTGGCGTGGTTATAGTCCGATATTGCTCATTTTAAATAGCGATCTGAGATGAGTGCTCAGGAACCTACATACCAAATTTCATCAAGATACCTCAAAATTTACTCAAGTTATCGTGTTAACGGACAGACGGACGGACGGACATGGCTCAATCAAATTTTTTCTCGATCCTGATGATTTTGATATATGGAAGTCTATATCTATCTCGATTCCTTTATACCTGTACAACCAACCGTTATCCAATCAAAGTTAATATACTCTGTGAGCTCTGCTCAACTGAGTATAAACAAGTAAGGAAGGCTAAGTTCGGGTGTAACCGAACAATACATACTCAGTTGAGAGCTGTGGAGACAAAGTAAGGGAAAATCACCATGTTGTAAAAAGAACCTAGGGTAATCCTGGAATGTGTTTGTATGACATGTGTATCAAATGGAAGGTATTAAAGAGTATTTTAAGACGAAGTGGGCCATAGTTCTATAGATGGACGCCATTTAGGGATATCGCCATAAAGGTGGACCAGGCCTGACTCTAGAATTTCTTTGTACGATATGGGTATCAAATGAAAGGTGTTAATGATAATTTTAAAAGGGAGTGGGCCTAAGTTCTATAGGTGGACGCCCTTTCGAGATATCGCCATAAAGGTGGACCAGGGGTGCCTCTAGAATTTGTTTGTACTATATGAGTATCAAATGAAAGGTGTTAATGAGTGTTTTAAGAGGGCGTGGGCCTTACTTCTATATGTGGAAGCCTTTTCTAGATATCGCCATAAAGGTGGACCAGGGGTGACTCTAGAATTTGTTTGTACGATATGGATATCAAATGAAAGGTGTTAATGAGTATTTTAAAAGGCCGTGGGCCTTAGTTCTATAGGTGGACGCCTTTTCGAGATATCGCCATAAAGGTGGACCAGGGGTGACTCTAGAATGTGTTTGTACGATATGGGTATCAAATGAAAGGTGTTAATGAGTATTTTAAAAGGGCGTGGGCCTTAGTTCTATATGTGGACGCCTTTTCTAGATATCGCCATAAAGGTGGACCAGGGGTGACTCTAGAATTTGTTTGTACGATATGGGTATCAAATGAAAGGTGTTAATGAGCATTTTAAAAGGGAGTGGGTCTTAGTTCTATAGGTGGACGCCTTTTCGGAATATCGTTATAAAAGTGGATCAGGGTTGACTCTAGAATGCGTTTGTACAATATGGGTATCAAATGAAAGGTGTTAATGAGTATTTTAAAAGGGCGTGGGCCTTAGTTCTATAGGTGGACGCCTTTTCGAGATATCGCCATAAAGGTGGAACAGGGGTGACTCTAGAATTTGTTTGTACGATATGGGTATCAAATGAAAGGTGTTAATGAGTATTTTAAAAGGGCGTGGGCCAAAGTTCTATAGGTGGACGCCTTTTCAAGATATCGCCATAAAGGTGGACCAGGGGTGTCTCTAGAATTTGTTTGTACGATATGGGTATCAAATGAAATGTGTTAATGAGTATTTTAAAAGGGAGTGGGTCTTAGTTCTATATGTGGACGCCTTTTCGAGATATCGCCATAAACGTGGACCAGGGGTGACTCTAGAATGTGTTTGTACGACATGGGTATCAAATTAAAGGTATTAATGAGGGTTTTAAAAGGGAGTGGCCACCAGTTTGTATATGTGAAGGCATTTTCGAGATATCGACCAAAATGTGGACCAGGGTGATCCAGAACATCATATATCGGGTACCACTAATTTATTTATATAAGTGATATACGAACAGTATTCCTTCCAAGGGCTTTTGATTTCGCCCTGCAAAACTTTTTCATATTCTTCTACTTAATACGGTAGGTGTCACACCCATTTTACCAAGTTTTTTTCTAAAGTTATATTTTGCGTCAATAGACCAATACAATTACCATGTTTCATCCCTTTTTTCGTTTTTGGTATATAATTATGGCATTTTTTTCATTTTTCGTAATTTTCGATATCGAAAAAGTGGGCGTGGTCATAGTCGGATTTCGGCCATTTTTTACACCAATACAAAGTGAGTTCAGATAAGTACGTGAACTGAGTTTAGTAAAGATATATCGATTTTTGCTCAAGTTTTCGTGTTAACGGCCGAGCGGACTGGGCGTGGCTTCAACCGATTTCGCACTTTTTCACAGAAAACAGTTATCGTCCTAGAATCTAAGCCTCTACCAAATTTCACAAGGATTGGTAAATTTTTTTTCGACTTATGGCATTAAAAGTATCCTAGACAAATTAAATGAAAAAGGGATGAGTCACACCCATTTTGAAATTTTCTTTTATTTTTGTATTTTGTTGCAACATATCATTACTGGAGTTAAATGTTGACATAATTTACTTATATACTGTAAAGATATTAAATTTTTTGTTAAAATTTGACTTAAAAAAAATTTTTTTTTTTAAAAGTGGGCTGATCGTTCTCCGATTTCGCTAATTTTTATTGAGCATATACATAATAATAGGACTAACGTTCCTGCCAGATTTCATCATGATATCTTCAACGACTGCCAAATTACAGCTTTCAAAACTTCTAAATTACCTTCTTTAAAAAGTGGGCGGTGCTACGCCCATTGTCCAAAATTTTACTAGTTTTCTATTCTACGTCATAAGTTCAACTCACCTACCAAGTTTCATCGCTTAATCCGTATTTGGTAATGAATTATCGCACTTTTTCGATTTTTCGAAATTTTCGATATCGAAAAAGTGGGCGTTGTTATTGTCCGATATGGTTCATTTTAAACAGCGATTTGAGATGGGTGCCCAGGAACCCACATACAAAATTTCATCAAGATACCTCAGAATTTATTCAAGTTATCGTGTTAACGGACAGACGGACGGACGGACGGACATGGCTCAATCGAATTTTTTTCGATACTGATGATTTTGATATATGGAAGTCTATATCTATCTCGATTCCTTTATACCTGTACAACCAACCGTTATCTAATCAAAGTTAATATACTCTGTGAACTCTGCTCAACTGAGTATAAAAAGTGTGACTACCAAGTATTTGTAAAACCGATGTATTAGCATACAGGCATACATGTGAATGCAAGAAAACTAATGTTCTTAAGTTGACTTGACCTCACCCAGGAGTCGAAATTAAACCACAAAAGATGCAACTTTAACAGAATGAAAAAAAAAATTATAATTATTAAAAATATACCTCCAAAGAGATTAAGGCCGAGCTCCTCTTCCAATTTTCGTCTTGCGATTTTAAATTTTTCCCGCAAATTTGCCGACTCCGAACGGCATCTGTTAAGAAATCCGTACAGCCATTTTCACCCAGTTCAATTGGACCGATGCGAGTTAAGAGATCTGCTTGACAGTTGCCCGAGATATCACTATGGCCTGGGACCCAGATAACTTCTATCATGAAATAGTACGAGGCAGTGATCAGCCAACTTAAGCTTATGGCTTACATTTAGCTCTTGACAAGAGGGGGTCTCACTCCGTCCAACTGCGACGCATCTGTGAACAAGTTAACTGATCTCCTGCCCCAAATTAGTCTCCTTCCCAATTTCTATATTATATCTCCTGGCAAAAAGAGCCAGTTCCGTTTTTCTCGGGTCCACCGCCAATTCACATGATTCAACCCACCTAGCTACAGTATTCATCAGTATACATCGCGCATGGTCCCCAGAAATTTGCCCTTGACTATTATAGCCTGGTCATTTGCGTAGGCAACCACCCGACAGCCATTGGCTTGCAGCTCCACAAGAAGCTCTTTGACTACCACAACCCAGAGCATCGCCCGATTTTTTATTCCAAATTTTCTATTTTTTTGTAAAATAAATAAATAGAGTTTAATGAAAAAGGTTCATTTTCCTCGGTGGTACTATTTAAAAATTTTTCATTCGTTGGAATAATTTAAAGCATCTGGTACCACCAAGCATGCAGTGAATTAGATAAAATGGCTGTATGCTTGTGTTCGCTGAAAGTAAACAAATAAATCATTAACTTTTACAATAATACGCAAATTTAAACAAATGAAAATAGTTGATTGTGGTTTTATAAAATTATAAAGTGTACTTATGTATAAAATTCTTGTGTTCGTATGTAGATAAAAAGTGATAGTTATAACATGGTAAATTTAACTACTAATTACTGGTAAATTGTTAACAACAATTAAAAATTACTTACTGATTCTCTTTGGGGAACTCCCTGAGAACCTATGTGCAAAATTTCAAAGTTCAAACCCCTTTGGTTTACGAATAAAACCAATTGGTCCCTTAAAGTATAGCCGACCCATAGAAACTGTTAGAAGAACGTCAAAGTTTGATAAAATTGTATTTTTAAGAAAATGAAATAACTCCCAACAAAAATAAAATAACTCCCCCTATGCCTGAAGTACAAACAACGAAGTAAGTCCCAATAAAAACGAAATAACTCCCAATCTCAAAAATTATGAAATAACTCCCAAAGAAATTTTATTGGGGATTATTTCATTTGGGAGTTATTTCATTATGAAATAATTACCAGCAAAAATTATGAAATAAGTCCCAATTTGTATGGAAAATATTTGAGAGTTATTTCATTTTTTTGTTGGGAGTTATTGCATTTGGGAGTTATTTCACTGCACCCCTGGAAACTGATAGGACTTGAACGAAACGTATCTTATTTGGGAGAACTGAAAGTAAATCGTACCCTATTGCATGTATTCATTCAAATATGAAAAAATGTATGATTCTATGTACGTCAACATTAAAGTATAGCAAAAAAAGCTTATAACTTTTATTGTTATTGTATTGAAATTGAAAAATATATTGTACGAAAATTTCATGTAGTTTGCTAGCTGTGATATTTACTTATTATACCAACCTTTGGACGTACTTATGTACATATATTGAAACCAGAATGAATTGTGTATAATATCTTTTATATTTCAATATAAAGGCAGTCATTATATCGAAAAATCACATCAAGGATTTCAAACAAAAGCAAAAGCTTTCCTAAAGGCAGTCTAAAAAATGTTTTACCCATCCAAAACTCTAACATTTTACATAAAGGGGTTGCTTAGCCATCTTCAGGAATATTTTTTTGTTTCCAGCCAAACCAAGCCAAGCCAAAATGTTTTTGGTTTACACTGTAGTTTCTGATACAAAATATTTAGCTTGAAACAAACTTCTCTCATTGTGCATTCCATAATTAAATTACGTCTACTCCCGGTTGGTTTATCCGTTTATGTGACTGCATGTAGCAAATGCGTTCTATCAAATTTTATTTCAGAGGTAGTTTTGATGTTGCTGTTGTTCTACTAACGACTAATACACTATTACATAGATATGCACGTCCTTTGCCGGATTATATCCGGTGTAACAAGCACCATTAAGGTACTACCCCAACCATGACTAAAATTATTAATATGATCACTCTTAACCTTCTAGGTGTTATGGACATTTTTCGGCAGTTATTGTTTGAGCTTAATTGATGAGGTACTCCAAAATCAGGAAACAATGAGTTTCATCCATTGTAATTGTAAATACACGAACCCGTGCGAATCTTGCGCAACAAATGTAAAAGTCTCATATCAAATATCAACAGAAATCAGCTGTTCAATCAATCAATCACCTATTAATAAAAACAATGGCGCATACACTGCGATCTGGCGAATGTTAGCAACTGCCGGTAATGCAGTGTTAGTTCTAAGCAAATATTCACAATAGTGCCATTTCTTTGTGTGCTCACAATCCTTTGTTTTTAATAAACTATTTTAATAAAATATAGCTGAACAAAAGCTCTACGACTAATAATGCCCAAAGCTCGCTAATAGCACGAATTCCCATCTTTACAACCAAAACTTTATTTATAGATTTGGATTCCAAATAAGAGCGACCTGTGCATAAAAACAGCAATTAAATAATATATAAGATTGTTGGGTAGGGTGGGTTGATTTGTATGGACGAAAGTTAACCGATATCGCGCAACCGATTTTTCGATAGGATTTGGGATCAGGAAAAAAAATTAAATTTCTCAGGCTCGAAAATAATTTTTTTGGGTATGCGTAGTGGAACTTTTTTTCCTGAGCCCAAAATCCTATAGAAAAATCGATGGCGCGATATCGGTTAATAAATCGACCCAGTCTATTGTTGGTGTCATGCGGATATACTTTACAGACAGGGCATACGACCGTTGTGTTACGTATGTCTTGGGAGTGATTATGAATAAGAGTTTTTTTGTTACATCGAGCGGATTGAAGATGAGACAGAGAGAAGTGCGACTCGCTATAAAGTGCATTTTACTCTGGCGAAAGAACTTATTATTGCTCTATAAAATCACAATTCAACAGGCGTGACTAGGCTTAATATTTTACGACCAGTGTGAAGTGTGAAGTGGCAGGATTGTTCTTGTTTTTGTAGAGACTAAGACACTTCCTGAAGGGTTTGGGGAGTGCTATCAATGTTGATGGTCTTTTGCCAGATATAGGTACGGTACGTTCTGGTAAGAAGCACCATTAAGGTATTAGGCAAATCCGCCTCGCACTCGCTAGTTTAATGAGGAAATTGGGGCCGTCAGTGCTTAACCTGCTTAAGAAACAGGGTTCACCACGGTAGGTGAGGTTGACAATTGGGTTGAAGAAGCTGTAAATTGCGCTGGCAAACATCTTGAAAGGGTTGCGCTACACATCTCCTTGAATCATTTGGTTATTTAAGTCGCCTCTTATAACAGTCATACATGCCGCCGGTACATTCTAAGCCCCCTTACTTGCTGTGGGTAAGTTGAAGGACTCCTCAGGGTTGTGTTCCAAGATGCCAAGTCTCTGCGTTACGCTGACAGAAATATACTTTGAGTTGGCGTGAGACAGCTTCTAACGGGTCACTAAAAGTTAAACTCGAATATCGAAACAAAAGCAAATTAATCCAGCTTTGAAAAATTGAGAAAAAAATATTTATTAAGTATGCAGGGGCAAACCACCTCCCAGGTATATATAAGGAGGCAACCCTTTATTAATTTAGTTATTGAATATCTACCGTTGAATCTTGTAACTGGATCTCAATAACCCTCTGTTTGAAAAGAGTAGTCTGGTTCACAGAAAGATATGGGAATTGCTGTGGCATATATTGATCCCTTATCAAACTAACCCTAACGTGGGTCGTCAAAATGTAGAAGTATTTGCATTATCCAACTCAGAATGAGCGCACAATTGTACTATGAAATGCATACCACTGCCATAAACAGACCCAGCGTATATCCAGAGTGTAAGTTATCATCACACTATACGTACAACCTCATCGGGTATTTGATGAAACCCAGCGCACCTAACATAAACACCACTGTGGTACAGTGGCACATTTGTACTTTTTTTGGTACATTTCGCTTCACGAAAGTACGTTGGTACTACATTGACATATTTGGTACAATACTTATATTTTGTAAAATACAGCACTACAATTCAAGTCATTTGCAAAGCAGCCCTGAATGCACAACAAAATTTAAAATTTTTCGAAGAAAATATAGTTAATTTGTTCAAGGTTCGAATCGAGCTCAAGGCCAGAACAATAATTTTTTTCTAATGATAATTATTAGAAAAAAATTATTGTTCTGGCCTTGAGCTCGATTCGAACCTTGAATGATTTATCAATAGGCCGATAAAAACAAAAACAATTGTATAGTTAATTTGTTTTGTTGCTGAGCACAATTTGCCATTTGCAATTACGGAACATTTAAATATCCTTATGAAAAGTAGCATAACTGATTCTAAAATTGTGAACAAATTTTGCATCAATAGAATTAAAGCACAGAAAATAATAACTCAAATAACAGGGCCAGAAAATTATAAATCCATAAATGCATTTTGTCAGAAGAATTATTATTATTATTAATAAAACCGCACACACATCACATCCGAAGGGATACTATCATCTCTAAGCCGACACTAATCAGTCATTTGTATGTACATAAACAAATCAATCATTATGTCTACATACATGTACATACAAGCAGCGGAGAGATACGCACAAATACATGCATATATCTGAGATACTCTCAAAAGTATTCAATCATCGGTGGAAGTATTACTCACATATACATGCGCATATGGCTACGTGAGAGGCTATAAAGGTGCATCTGTAGTTTATAGGTGGTAAGTTTATAGCTGGTAAACATGTAGTAAATTCTAGAAGAAGAAATGCCTAGAAGTATGCGAACGAGACAGCAGAGAGTATAGAAGGAGAGAAAACTGAGTAAAGAGCAATCAGTTTGATTTAATCATGCTATTGGTTGCGAAGTATAGGTGTTATTGTGAAGTACTTTGAAAGTAGGCTAATAAAGACCGTTTTGCATTTAGCGGTACGAACTTTAGTAGAAGGTTGCAAATAAGAGGAATTTCCCTAAATTCGTTACATTATTTACTTAAAAAATGTAATAAATATCTAATGCAGCAAAGTCGTAGTGTCGTACAATCATACAAAATA
The DNA here is from genome assembly GCF_040869045.1 of Eurosta solidaginis. NCBI lineage: Eukaryota > Metazoa > Arthropoda > Insecta > Diptera > Tephritidae > Eurosta > Eurosta solidaginis. The sequence goes on from NW_027136905.1 coordinate 922,553, forward strand.
TTTTCGTTTATAATATTCCTATTCAACTGCAACTTCATAGTTGACTTTAGTTTGATTCCAATATTTTTTTAGTTATTTTATTTGGTTTCGTTTTCTTCTTCTATTACAACATTTGAAAGAAGTTTATGATTAAAAATAATAATCTAGTATTTATTTACGCACTAAGTGTAAATGGTTGTTATAATATTCCTGCCGTAAATTTGATAAGTTGTAAACTTCCTTAGAAATTCCGAGAATCCTAGTCCGAATGGTCTTTAAATTTTTTTGTCTTTACATTCAATAGCACTCTTAATTGGCAATTGCAAGTTGCGGGTTATTAGGGCTAATATCATACCCGCGGTAAGTATGCCTGGCATAAAATACGACTAAAATTTAAAACCATTCCTGGGTTGTGCACTTGGCTTGGGACCTACCACGTAAAAATGCTTTTCAATAGATAATATGAAAGATCCGCGGATGAGAACAGTTTTTCTGTGAACGACAATGGCATTTTAAAGACCATATATTGAGGGCATGCACCTGGAATTTCCCAGCTCGTTTAGGAGAAGGTACCAACGCCTCTTTTCGATTGGTTGATTTCCTCGCCATGTCAAAGAAAGCACGACTGATACCAAACGCTAAATTCGGATCCAAATGTTGGATTTGTTGTAAAGGAAAGAAACTTCGCCGTCAAGTACTATCGTTCACGTGTGTAAACTAGTGTCTTGGCGCGATCCAGATAAAGATTTTGAATATTTCGTTTATATGCTTTTACACACCTGAAAACGGTGCGGAGGAAAATAATAAAGAAGCCTCCTATGAGAAAACAGAAAAACATACGATGACTGCCCTCGCAATGATGGTAAAATCATTCTCTGCGACTTTAACGTCAGGGTAGACAAGGAATAGGTATTTAGACCTGCCGACGGAAAGCTTAGCTTACACGATCTAACATCTTCCAACGTGTTGGGCCTCCGCTCGAAATAAGATCATCTCAAATACCGAGTTTCAGCATTATTAAGATACACCCCGCTACTTGGTTGTCTCCCGATTGAATAACACGAAACCAAATCTTTCTCGTCGTGATCGACGTCAGGCATAGTTCTAGTGTGCTGCATGTACGCACTCTGCGAGGTCCAAGTATCGTCTTGGACTACTATCCTCTGGCAGCAAGGATATGTACACGCATCTTTAAAGCAAAGGTAGTGAGCACAGTTTTGTTCATGAAACAGATAGCTGATGATTACTCTACTGAGAGATTTGGAGAAAAAATTGTCTTTTTCATGGATACACACAAATGGAAATACTAAAAATGGAGCAACTTGCCATTACTATCTTTCTTCAGCTATCAATTCATTTTATTTGAAATTTTTTTAAATATGATAATTTGGTTAAATTTGAACGCATAAATGAAAAAGGGCGGAGCCACGCCCATTTTGAAATTTGTCTTTTATTTTTGTATTTTGTTGCACCATATCATCACTGGAGTTGAATGTTGACATAATTTACTTATATGCTGTAAAGATATTAAATTTTTTGTTAAAATTTGACTTGTAATTTTTTTTTTGTTTGTAAGTGGGCGTGTTCGTCTTCCTATTTTGCTAAGTTTTATTTCGAACACATATAGTAATTGGAGTAACGTTCCTGCCAAATTTCATCATGATGTCTTCAACAACTACCAAATTACAGCTTGAAAAACTTTTAAATTACCTTCTTTTAAAAGTGGGCGGTGCTACGCCCATTGTCCAAAAGTTTACTAGTTCTCTATTCTGCGTCATATGATCAACTCACCTACCAAGTTTCATCGCTTTGTCCGTCTTCGGTAATGAATTATCGCACTTTTTCAGTTTTTCGAAATTTTCGATATCGGAAAAGTGGACGTCGTTATACTTCGATTAGCGATCTGAGATCAGTGCCCATGAACTTACATACCAAATTTCATTAAGATACCTCAAAATTCACTTACGTTATCGTGTTTGCGGATAGAAGGACGGACGGGCGGACGGACATGGCTAAATAAATTTCTTTGTTCGCCCAGTTCATTCAGATATATAGAAGTCTATATCTATCTCGATTAGTTTGTGCCATTACGGGGTACTGTTATCCGAACAAAATTAATATACTCGGTGAGCTCTTCTCAGCTGAGTATAAAAACGATTACTATTTCAAAAACAAACCGACAAATTTATGTTAACAAATCGATATCTTTTTGACACATATCGATCCCTTCTGATAAAATCTATAGATTTTTGATAAAATATCGATAGCAAATCAATAAATTGTCTATACCACGTCGATAACACACTTATGTCTAACATAACACGTCGAAGAGAAATGGATAACTATGTATGTATAACAAACCGATAATTCATCGATAAATGAATAGCACTTCGATACAAAATTTATAGCACGCCGTACGGTTTTGGTGCCAACCTTTACTTTCCCTCCTCACCCCCTTTCTCCATTCCTTTTCTCCCCTTTACTTTTTTAAAAATATCTCATTACCCTTTGATATCCTGATTGAGATAGGTTTCTTTTTTTTTGTGAAAGAACACAATATTGTGAATATGACAATAGCAAAAGTTATTAAGAACATATGTATGTATTTATCTACAGTAAGCAGTCACAAAAACCTACATGTGTACATACTTACAATTGCATTTGAGCATGTCGCATTGTTAATGTGACAAAAGTGAGAAAATATTTTCCGGCTTTTTGCTTTTTTCCTTACAAATGCAATGAAATACGAGTTAAATTCATAATAAAAGAAAAAAGCAAAAAATATGTTGCTTTGCGATGTTTATGTGTGAGCTGTTTATATATATATATATACTAGCAGACCCCGCAGACGTTGTTCTGCCCTAAATTTGGCCTATCTGCATACATTTTATTAAGCTTTTTCCGTCTAACTCTGCCCTACCCCTCTACACTTTTTCCTTATCTCTTTATTCACTCCTCCCTCCGCTTTTTTCGCTTCATCTCCATCTTGGTCTCATTCTATCTTTTTTTTAGTCTCCTTCTCTCTTTTCTCTTCTCTCAAGTTTTTCTCCATCTTCTTCATCTCTTATTGCCAGTCCCAGAGGGAGGTATGTATTTTTTCCAGTCTCATTCCGAGTCTCAGTCCCAGTCCCACTCCGAGTCTCAGTCTCATTCCCAGTCCTAGTCCTAATCCCAGGCCCAGTCCGTTTCAATTATACTTCCCGGAAAAAAGCATCGTAAATATTAATATAGGCAAATTTATATACGAAATTTCAGGCAAATCGAATAGGATGTATGCAAATAAGTATGTGGGTATTATTAATTCATGTCTTTGTTTCGGCTTCGCATACATATTTATCAGTTTTGCCAGGTTGATGCGACTAAATCGAATATCACAATGAACTTCAGAGCTCTCAGCAGCAGCTTTTATTTGATATCCATAATACACACACATTCTAATGGTATCCGGGTCAATGTTTTGGCCTATATTTCGAGACCCTAGTCACTCAGCGGTGTAAAACTTACTCCCAGTTGTATGAAAATTATCCTGTACTATAGTACTCATCAACAGCTTTCATTTGATATCCATATTGTATAAACACATTCTAGGGGTACCCGGGTCCACGTTTTGTGCTCTATCTCGAGACCCTAGCCTCCTAGTTGTATGAAAATTATCCTGTACTATAGCACTCATCAACAGCTTTCATTTGATATCTATATTGTATAAACACATTCTAGGGGTACCCGGGTCCACGTTTTGATCTCAAGACCCTAGGCACGTAGCGTAAAAAAAGGTAGACGGTGGCCGATTCTCAGACCTACCCAATATGCTCACAAAATTTCATGAGAATCGGTTCAGTCGTTTCGGATGAGTTCAGCCTCTAAAACCGTGACAGAAGAATTTTATATATTAGATACATATGTATACTGATATACATTTTGAAAGCCATTTTTTTCTGGACCGCATAGATCGAAAACGGTTGAACCGATTGAGATGAAATTTTGAGCATAGGTTTGGTAGTGGTTCGACATGGTTATAGGCTAAAAAACTGCAAAGATTTAGAAATGTTTTTGAGATATCGACCAAAATGTGGACCACGATAACCCTAAAATGTGGTCATGCAATATGGGTATCAAACGATAGGTATCGACGAGGATTTTAATGTGGATTTGATTTCATTTCAATATCCAACTTAGTTTGCCAGATATCGACTAAAATGTGGACCGGGATAACTCTATAACATGTATAAGATAACATAAGCCGTCTTGTTGTTACACATTTCGCAGAACTTAAGTACTTTTTTGCGTACCAACTCTTCAGGTGGCTCGTGCTCTTGTTAAGCATTGTTGTTGTGCTAATCGGCATTTTGGTTAAGTACTTTTTGATCGACCAATTTTTCGGGTGCACTCGTAACTTAGTTGTTGTTGTTTTGTTTGCTATGAAGAGTTCGTATGCAAAGCTTATACGTACATACGTACGTGTATTATATGTGCATATGTAAGCACTAAATTGAGAATTACCAAGTAATGCGGCAGTTACTCTTGAACGTACGTACCAAAAACGTGACAGCTGACACGACCTATCTTATGAGTGTGCAATGTAAACGAAAACTCACCGACGTGCAACGCCCGTACGTACGTAGCCCGGAACGTAGAAATCAAAACAATTTTGATTTTTTCCGTAAGAACGTGTCAGCTGATCGCTCTCTCACTAGACAGAGTTGCCTAGTAAACTTTTGTGCGCTAATTTTTGACCGTTTGCACTTTTATGCAAAAACACCTAATTAAAGTTTGAAAAATTGTGAAAATAATTCGAAATAATTATGTAAAAGTGAAGATTATAAATATGTAATCTATTTATACTTATTTAATATTTATTCCGGCCTTTTACAATATCAAAAATTAAATTGGAAAAAGTTGATGTTTCCATAAGCATGCATGCAAACTGGCCAATGGCAACAGTGCTTTGTTGTAAACAATACACACACAAATATGTTATGTACATGTACACAGACGCACACATTGATTCCTACGGGCTTGAGAATTCGGTCAAACGTGCTTCGTACGACAAACGTCCGTACGTACGGCACACGTCGGTGGGTAACTGCCGCATAACGTAAATATGTAAGTACATAAATTATATGTGGGTATACAAATTCATGGCATATTAAGCTATCATAATTTCTCCCCGTTTTAAATTCGGGACGTCCTCGGACTAAAAAAATTTAATTTTGCCTTCACTGACATTTTACGCATATTTTTTTCAGTTATGCAAACCAATATATGTATGTAAATAAATGGCTTACTGTTAGATATATACTAAGGTTTTGCATTACAGATTTAATGATTATTATTCGAAAAATGTTTTACTTAGATAATTATTTAAACGAAATTTCATCGTAACAAAATCATTCAAAGATAGTTTATTCGTAGATAAATTATTCTTCAGTAAACATTTGATGGATAATTTATTTCCGAATGATCTTGTTTGATTGAAGTTCGCGTATATAAAACAAAAATTATTTGGATGTTTGTTATCTATTGAAGCAATGAAGACAAGTGTTTCTTATTAATTTTTTTATTACATGTTTAACTATTAATCAATCAAAGTTTATTGAAGTAACCGAAATGATCGGCAAAATAATTTATTTTTATAATCGCAATGCAAATGAATTTTACCCAACACTGTATAGATCCTTAAATTTTCGAATAAATTTCCATTTTTCATGTTTATTGTTTGATACAGGTTTTAGTAATTAAGTTATTTAATTTTTATTACAGTCATCGACTAACCTTCGTTGCATTCGGTTGTGTTTATCAACTAGCTTGGTATCGTACGCTCAGTTCTTACTTTATTTCTCATTCCTCTCCTTTACGGGTTTTTCCTTATTTATTTTTTCTCAAGCGCGTGTGCACTTAATCTGTACCATTGCATTAAAAAAAATTACAAAATGGGTCCGAAGGGGCCCCCTTTAGGGGATAATAGGTTTTCCATTCTATCGGAAAGCCCAGAACCCAAACGTAAAAAACAAAATACCAAAATAACAAAAGAATTTTTTCCACCATTACCAGTTTTGAAAAAAGAAAATCCTAAATATATAGTGGCAAGTGCTGTATACAACAATAAAAACAATAACGACAACAACACAAAACCATACATACCTCTAAACAAATACTCGTGATTTGCTGTTCACAAACCTTTAAAAAACATAAGCACTGATATTTTAAACATATCTGAGCTAAGAGAAGGAAATCTTCTCTTATTTGTTAAAAATGCTGAAGTGGCAAATAAATCCCTCTCCACTAATTATCTGTTTGGCATATGCCATGTGAAATTTGACCTACACAATAACCTCAACTCTACAAAAGGTACAATTTACGCACCATGCTTAAATGACGTCCCAGAAAACGAGATTGTGGAAAATTTGAAAGAACAGGGTGTCACAGAGGTGTACAAATTCCCAAAATACATAGATGGCAAATCCTCTCCCAGCGGAGTTTTACTCCTAACCTTCGATCTTTACCACTTGCCAACAAAAATTGAAGTATCGTGGTACACCACAAAAGTCAGGCCTTACTACTCTAACCCAATGAGGTGTAAAAACTTCCAGCTACTGGGCCATACGAAGAAAAGATGCACAAAATCACCTTCGTGTGACTCTTTCTCACTCCCCCCTCACGACCCCACTCCTTGTTCTCGCACTCTTTGTGCTAATTGTTCCGGCGATCATAAAGCTTCAAGTAAGTCATGCCCGAAGTTTATCCAAATGAAAGAAGTTATTGAGATAAAAACCGACAGTAAATGTTCAATCCGTGAAGCTATACAAATTCAGCGAAAACAAACCCCGCAAAAAATTAATGAAAACTCAACTCCCTTCTCAGAAATAGTAAAATATCCAATAAATAAAAATAATAAGAAATACTCAAACGAAGAAAAACCACAAACAAAACAACCAACAACAAATAGTGCTAGCATTGAACCTAACACTGCAAGCAAAGAAAAAACACAAAATGAACAAATAGCAGAAAATAAAGAAAACCCAAAAATACAGAATGAACACACAATTGAGACTCACGAGTCTCCATTAAATACGAATACTCTTTCTTATGAATTCATTTCTCAAATAAACTCTCTCTCATCAGAATTTTTACCGCAACTTACCCCTTATCTGAATCCCAGCGGTTGCCAAACCGTCGATCCAGATAATACAAATTCAATTCTTATGAGCGATAGCGAATTATGAATATCCTCCAATGGAACGTTAATGGTCTTTTCAATAACTACCCAGACCTAAATCTACTTATTAAAGAATTTAACCCCGAGATTATATCTGTACAATAAACACATATCCCAGCTGGCAAAACGGCATATCCCCTAACAAATATGTTAGTTTTTTCACTAACAACCCCCAAAATACATCCTGTAAACAAGGCGTAGCCATCTTTCTAAAGAAATATTTGCACTACAAGGAGGTTCCTGTTACCTCAAGTATTAAATGTTTAGCAATAGAAGTGGATATTGACTTTAAAATCACAATAATTTCATGCTATATCCCCCCTGATCAGAGCTTCAGCCTCAAAGATCTGATGGACATCATTAATCTGGTTTCAACACCCTTCATACAAATGGGCGAATTCAATGCATGGAGTCCCCTCTGGGGCTCAACTGCGCCTAACAGAAGAGGTAAAATCATTGAAGATTTAATTCTCTCAAAAAACCTACTTGTACTCAATGACGGTTCTCCTACACATTTCTGAACCCACAAAACCTTTTCCCATCCCGATATTATCCTCTCCTCAGCATCCATAGCTCCGAAGCTTTCCTCTAAAACATCAAATGACCTGCACAATAGTGACCACTTCCCAATCATAACTTCCCTTTCAATCCCCACTCCCTCTCAAATCAAACCCACTGCTAAATTCATTCCTGAAAAAGCCGATTGGCCTAAATTCTGTGAAATAACAAAATCCCTTTCCAATGAAAAACCATGCCTGACGAATATAAACGCAGAAGCAGCAGCAATAAAATCGATTATTCGCTCAGCCGCTCACCTCGCAGTACCCCAAACTAGCACGAAACAATACTCTTCAAAATTACCTTACTGGTCGAATCTCTTGTCGATCCTTAGAAACTCAAAACAAAAGATATGGTCGCAATATAAAATTAATAGAACTAATGAAAATCTTATTAAATACAAAAAAGCAAATGCCCTTTTCAGACGCGAGCTTAAATCGTCAAAACGGTAATCCCTTGAAAAATTTACTTCGGATCACGCCCTCATCTAGCCCCAAAAAAGTGTGGGTGGATATAAAAACTCTTACTTCTTCACACCAACGAAATCACATCGCTTTTATTTATTCAGCAGAAGGCCCAATCTACGACTCACAAATCACCGCGGATAAATTTGCTGAAACCTGGTCAAAGTACTCACATTCGTCAAACTTCAGTTAAGATTTCAACACCCTTAATGAAAAGATTAAAAAAGAAATCTATATAAATCACTTCCCCTCCTCTTCCGCAACTAAAACTGATTCTTCAATAACATTAGTTGAATTTGAGAGTCCGATCTCGGCAATGACCGGCAAACCCCGGGTGTAGATTAAGTATCTTATCCCTTTTTACGTAATATAACTTTTCCCTTAAAGTTAAGACTTATACGGCTATACAACTTGATCTTCGATGAAGATGTATACCCACAAGAATGGAAAACTGCGGCTATTATTCCTATCCTAAAACCTAATAAACCAAATACTGATATTATGAACTACAGGCCAATTTCACTCTTACCGTGTATGTCTAAAATTCTAGAAAAAATTATTTCACTTAGATTGATATGGTATGCAGAACAAAATGGTATAGTTAATCCACACCAATTCGCATTCAGAAAAGGCTTAGGCGTAATTGACCCCATTCTGATATTTGAACATTTTACGTCCCACGCTCTTGTTACAAAATCTCACGTGTCAATACTGAGTTTAGACTTTGAAAAAGCCTACGACAAGATTGGTGCTCATTGCGTCCTCGAAGAACTTAAACGATGGAAAGTTGGAGAAAAGTTGTATAACATCGTAAAATCCTTTTTTTAAATCGTAGGTTTTTCGTTCGTATAAACAACCAGAAATCTAAAACTAACCCGCTCATAATGGTATCCCTCAAGGATCACCGTTATTCGTCATTCTCTTAACTATCGCCTTCAACGCAGTCAGCAGAATTATCAGTGCATATGACCAAATCGAGCACTTTATATATGCCGATGATGTAGTGATATTTTCAAATACCAAAAACTTGAACGCAGTGAAGTCTACTTTCTCTAATATTCTAATAGATTTGAATGATTGGTCAAAAATATCTGGAGCCAATTATCGGCTAGCACATCTTTCCATATTTGTAGAAAACACAAATGCGTCTTTCCCAACCTCTCCCTTTATAACTCCCCGATCCCTCATACTAACAGCCTAAAGATACTGGGCATAATATTTGATAAGAGATTTACTTTTAAAGAGCATTGTGAGTACGTTAGAAAAAGCTAATCTCTAGACTAAATATCATAAAATACTTGCCTTCTAAATATTGCTTAGTACACATAAGAACACTTGTAAATATCACAAAAGCCATGCTACTCTCCAAAATCGATTTTGGACTCCCAATATATGGAAACTGCGCAAAAACGCATATCAAACGTCTGCAAGGACCGTACCATGACGCCGCTAGGAGGAGCATTCGCGCCTTTGCGACACCGTCAACAAAAGCTGTCTTAGCCGAAGCTGGACTACCAGCTATCCACGAAAGAATACAGCACAACTCAATTCCAAAAATGCTTCATTGCAAAAGCAAATAAATTTTTTCATACATTCAAGCAGAATGGCTCCAAAGAAACAAAAGCAAATCAACATCAGCGATTTCACGTGCATTAAACTTTGCAAAAGAGTTCGAAATTATTTCAAAACCAACAATAGCACAATTAGAGACTCCCCCTCTATGGCTATCAACAAAGGCTGTGTTTATGAGCAATCTCTTAAAATATCCAAAGACGTCAACGAATGCCAACAAATACAGGCAACTCTACAACAAAGCCATTGAACCTCTGAAGGGATCTTGGAAGTTTTTATATACCTACGGTTCAAAATCCGACACCAGCTCTACGTTTGCGGTGGCAAACGAGCTTGGTGCAACAATCGCCGTTGGTGCTTTACCAACGTACTGCTCGATATTCACAGCTGAAGCTGTGATTTATAAAATAAGCAAAATCATCTTAGATTATAAAGACTCAATCAAACTCCTGTGGATCCCGGGCCATGTTGGTATTGAGGGGAACGAAAAAGCGGATAGACTAGCTAAAGAAGCTAGCAATCAACCGTTATACATGTGCGGTTATTTCATCGACAAAGATATCAAACAACTTGTCAAAAAATCCCTCCATAAAGGCTTTACACAAAATTGGTCTGACTATCACCACTGGTAAAAAGAATCAAACCCCACAGGCGATCCACCAATATATTCACCTAATGCACCATGCGCTAAACTCAAAACATTTGTCCGACTTAGAATCGGAAACACAGTGACCACGCACTCATATATTTTAAATGGCTCAGAACCACAAGCATGTGTCCACTGCGGATCGGCCGAAAATACTGTCACTCGTATTCTGGACGTTTGCTCCGGACTGCATCAAATTAGAACCGCCGTTTTCAATAACATCAAACCATCATCCTATCTCAAAAATCACGACACAGAGAGTATAAACATAATAGATAAGTTCATAAAACTATGTGAGATTTCCATATAATACTCATTTTAGTTACATTAATCATACTCCAATGCTCTACCACGCTGAACCAAAGGGGTTTCATGACGACATCGCCGGGGACAGTCTTCATGGAGTTTAGGGAGTTTCTCTCGGAATGAGGGTGTCTGTTTTGAAATCTATGAGCCCATCCTCGGCATACATGAATCTATTCTTATATCTTGGGAATGGGTTCGTGGATTTCGGAGGCAGAAATTTGAATTCTAAGTGATAATCTTGGAGTTCTATGGTGACTGTCTTTTGGTGATGGATTTTCTTGAGATTTTCTTTGGCTTAGCGCAAATAATTTTTTAATTTTTTTTTTTTATTACATATGTATGTAGAGATATAGTTAAGTCTTTTATTTGAGAAGCCGAAAGACCTGGTAGCTAGTGCTTAATATTATTTAGCTGTAGTAATTATTAATTAATTATTACTCTTGTTAATAAATAAATAAAAATAAATAAAAAAAAAAATGTTTATTACATACACAAAACAGTTTAAATGCTGCTCAAATTAAGATATACATTATAGTATTTTTTTTATTACAATGAAATATGCTTTGAAATAATCTTGACTTTATCGAATATTGTCTTCGTGTACCTTTTTACCGTTAATAAAGACCGTTGTACCCAAATCTTTTTCTACGTTATTTTCATCATAAATTTTGCTCATTTTATTGCCTAAGCGCTTGTTTCGTTTAACATAAACTTTTTCACCTTCGCAGAATATTCTTTGGCTTCCTTTAGACTTACTTATTACTTTATCTTGTGCTGCACAAAGTTTGTCTTTAATTGACTTCAGAAATTCTTTTAAAAAATTATTGAGAACGTTTATAGGACTTTCATTTAACGTTGAATGAATAATATTATTGTACTCGTTTGTTGCTAATAAAATCAGTTCTTGTATGTCAGTCAAATTTTGTTGTACTTTGGTGGATCTGGCTATCTCCGTAATTGTAGAATGTACTCTCTCTATCTGTCCGTTATTGCTACTGTGTAACGCTGGTATAAAAAAACTGCTCTATGTTGAAATAGCCTTTTAACAAATTTGTTACTATGTTTGAATGAAACGATTTCTCGTTATCGCATACTACAACAGTGGTTCTTTTGAACTTATTTAATGCTATTAGCAATGCATTTTTAACATCTAGCGTTGATCGGGATAGAATGGGAATTACTACAGTGAACTTACCGACCATGCGTATATAAGCTTCAGCATCCCACTAAAGAGGGTAGAGAAGGGAGGAACCTTTAGAAACCCTAGGGCAACGAATTGGACTAAATTCCAGAAACATGTAGAAACGAAACTGGGACAACCCAAAGAGGTTGCTAATGTAGAGGAACTGGAGGAGTCGAATGAATTCCTAACAAGGACGCTTATGACTGCGTATAACAAAGCTTGCCCTCTAAGAAGATTCAGAGGAAAAGCAAAGCCGCCATGGTGGAGCAATGAGCTGAGTCTTCTAAGAAGACAGGTAAAAGAAATGTTTAAACTCGCAAAGACCGCGGAAAGCGAAGCGTGTCGGGACGAGTACAGGGATCTACTGAGGATCTACAAGCGTGAAATTACCAGGGCGAAGAGAAACTCATGGAAAAGTTTCTGTACGGACATAGAGTGCTCCAGTGAAACAGCACGGTTGAAAAAAGTCCTAGCAAAGGGAAACATAGTCCAGGGACTAATAAAGAAAGAGAACGGGGAATGGTCACGTGATAGTGAGGAATCCCTTGAGGTGCTTCTCGATACACATTTCCCATCGGGAGACGGTTTAGAAGAACCAGCAGACATCACTCACACTTCGATCACGGAGCTAGTGGTGCCGGGCTTGGTGACCGATACCAAGATCGAGTGGGCAGTGAAGACGTTTTCTAAGTTTAAATCGCCGGGCCCAGATGGTATATTCCCGGCCATGCTACAAGTCTCAAGTAGGGCGGTCGTGGAATGGCTTAAAATAATATTCGATGGGTGCATAAGACTGAATCATGTACCGCACTCTTGGAGAACTGCTCGTGTAGCTTTTCTACCAAAGGCGGGGAAGATCGGTCACGTGTATCCCAAAGACTATAGACCCATTAGCTTAACATCATTTCTGCTCAAAGCCTTTGAGAGGCTGATAGATGTGTACATAAAGTCCAACGTGGATGGAAAGCTGCTCTCCACAACACAGCATGCGTACACCAAAGGCAAGTCGGTAGACACCGCATTGCATAGGGTGGTAATAAGCATAGAGAAATCCCTGGAATATAAGGAGTATGCTCTAGGAGTCTTCTTGGACATTGCCGGGGCTTTCAATAATGTTGCAAAATGGGCGATTATGGATGGTCTTAATTACATTAAAGTACATCCTGCCTTAATCAGATGGATCGGCTGCATGTTAAATTGCAGAAAGATTACATCACAATGGGGATTGTACGAGGCCACGAAATCAGTGGACAGGGGCACGCCGCAGGGAGGGGTGCTATCACCTCTGCTGTGGACACTGGTCATCAACCAACTGCTCAGGCAATTCGATGAGGGACCCGTAAAACTTACGGCTTACGCAGATGACGTTGCAATTGTCATAAGTGGAAAATGCCTTCCAACGATTAGTTCTTTGATGGATCGGGCGCTTCGGGATATTCATACCTGGGCATCTAATGTCGGGCTGAAAGTCAATGCGGAGAAAACGGATATGGTCTTGTTTACAAAGAGGTACAAGGTCCCAAATTGGACCAGGCCTAAGTTAGGAGCGGTGACCTTACAGGAGAAACCTTGCACAAAATATCTAGGAATCATCTTAGACAGTAAGCTGTCATGGAAGCTCAACGTGGAGGAGAGGGTCAAGAAGGCCTCAACGGCACTCTATGCATGTAAAAGAATGCTGGGGTGTACGTGGGGCCTATCGTCCTCTCTTTCTCATTGGGTTTTTACAGCGATTGTAAGCCCTATTCTATACTATGGAGTTCTTGTTTGGTGGAAAGCCACACAAAAAACAACATACCTCAAAAAATTAGAGGGGGTATGCAGACTATCGATGCTTTGCATTACGGGAGCCCTGAAAACAACCCCGACGGCTGCACTGTATGCCATTCTGCACATTCCACCTGTAGACCTGGTAGCAAAGAACAAAGCGTTAACGACCGCAACCAGGCTCGATGCTTCGGGGCAGCTTGAGCGCCGACCATATGGCCATAGTAGTATAGCGTCCTCAGTCACAAGACGAACAGACTACATGATTCCCTACCTGCACTTTGAGGGAGATCTTAAGGCCACAATAGAGGTGGACGGTTGGCGCAAGGGTGCGCAAATGGCGGACGAGGCGATACATGTGTACACCGATGGTTCCAAAATAGTGGAAGGAGTAGGGTCTGCGGTATACTGCGCTGATCCGGAATTAAGCAGATCCTACAGGCTGCCGGATTACTGTAGCGTTTTCCAAGCGGAAATATTAGCCGTAACCAAAGCAGTAGAAACCCTGGAAGAGAAAAGCTTAAGCTGCAACCGTGTTAACTTTTATATTGACAGTCAAGCAGCAATTAAGGCAATAATCTCGCATAGCACAGCATCTAAATGCGTGTTAGAGTGTAAGCAGTCTCTGGAGAGAATCGGGACAGGGAGAAGCATACATCTATATTGGGTCCCAGGGCATATGGGAATAGATGGGAATGAAAAAGCGGACGAATTAGCTAAAAAGGGCGCATCCCTTGAAGCTTGCTCCGTAGACGTCCCAATTAGATTGGGCGAGATTAAGCGAAGGCGAGAGGTGCACATGATCGACCAAGCAGAAAAGGCGTGGGTTCAAGCGCGGGGCTGTAAAGTGTCGAAGATTATGTGTAGGTCTTACAACCTTAGACTAATACAGTTGCTTCTATCATTAAAAAGAGAAGACTGTAGACTCATGACGGGTATTCTGACTGGACACTGCCTTCTGGCGTCACATGCCTTTAAATTAGGCTTGGTCAGTGATAGCAGGTGTAGGAAGTGCGGGTTGGAGGAGGAAACGATCGAGCACGTTCTGTGCTCGTGCCCTGCACTTGCCAGGCTAAGACTCCAGCTATTAGGAGTGATACAGCTGTCAGATCTAGAAGCAGCAAGTGGCTTAAGTCCTAGGAAGCTTCTAGTATTTGCCAAGAGGACGGAGTTATTTTATAACATAGGTCCTGGTTTTTGATAGGGTTTTTCAGTTTGGTCACTAAAACAAACTTCTGGTAGCACTACGGACTCAATCAGTTTATGTGAGGTCCTCATGGACCGGCCAGTTCAACCTACCTACAGTGAACTTAGAAAATTTGTCGATGCAGGTGAAAAATGATACTTGTCTACGGAGAAAATGTCTATATATAAAATTTGTCCAGGATAATCTGCAATAGGAGCTTTCCCAACCTCGGGTTTCGCAAGGTGTCTATTATACTTGTTTTCCATACAAATTCTACAGTTTTTACCGATTGTTGCTAATATTTTCTTCATATCTGGGAAGAAGTATTCCGAGATGAGTTCTTTATAACTTTCTTGAACTGAACTGTGCGCTCTGCTGTGTTCTGCTGTAGCCGCTTCGATTTGATCCTCTCTTCTGATAAGGTCTATGACCGATTTTTCCGTGTGTACGAATTTAACACCAGGAAAATTTGACAGAAGCAGGGGCTGAACTCTGGCCTACGTTTCGAGACCACAACAAATTCCGTTTACAACATTTGGGTTTATTTTTTCGCGAAGTGTTTGCAATAAGAACTCTGCGTCGTTAAAATGTACAGTGTGTCTGATTTGTTTTTGGAATAAAAGTTTTGTCGATTTTCTGTTGAAATCTGAAGTCACAAGAACGAGTTGAGCTCTAAACTGATTAACGGCATTTTTTATAGTTTTTATTGCAACAGAAAGAGAAATTTCGCTGTGCGCGGTTTCCGTTAATTCGTCGAGGTTGTGGATATACTGCCGAGAAAGCGCATCGGCTACTTTGTTCTCTTTGCCTGGCTTGTACAAATATTTTGGGGTGAAAGAATTGATAAATGCTGAACACCGTTTTATTTTCGAGTTGAAATTTTTTTCAGAAATTGCAAATGTGAGCGGTTGGTGGTCCGTGTATATGTGTATATTTTACTTACCGTAAAGGTAATGTCTAAGTTTTTGAAATGCCCAGACAATGGCAAGGAGCTCGCGCTCATTTGTGGCGTAATTTTCTTCACTTTTGGACAACGTCCGGGAAATCATGGTAACGGGTTTGTCCTTCTGTGAAAGCACGGCACCAAATGCGACTGACGAAGCATCGGTCGTTATTTCGAATGGTTTTGTATAGAACATCTTCTGAGGCTAATATATGTTTTAGTTTGTTAAATGCTGTTATTGCATCCACGTCGAGTGATATATTAATTTTCTTTGAATAGTTGCTTCTAACATGACCGTTCTCTCCTCTCAAATATATTGTTAGGGGATTGGAAATGTCGACAAAGTCCCTAATGAACCGCCTATAATAGCTAGCGAGTCCTGGAAATGAACGCAGTGATCTTAAAGATTTTTAATTAAATAGCTTCTACTTTGCTAGGCGAGATGCGAATCCCAATCTTTGAAAGAGTAAATCCTAGAAATTCTACTTCTTTTTGGAAGAACTTGGATTTTTCCAAAGATACTCGTATTCCTGCGTCTGATTTTTTTTTTAATATTGTATCAACATGCTCGAGGTGAGAACGTACGTCTGGTGAAAAAACAATAATATTGTCACGGATATTAGCATCCCTAAGCTATACCATCACTAAGGCGATGCTAAGCGATGTTTACGTCAATAATCAAATCATGTATACACATATATAAGGCAGCCGAGAGATGTCACACACAGATGCATTACTTATACGCCTATGTGTGTGCGAGAGACTGTAAACTACAAACTCACATACATCTGAGAGACGCTGAAAAGTAGAAAATTGTAAACAAGTAGAAACTATATGAGAACTATAAACACTCGAAATAGTTGGTAAGTTCTGGAAATAGAAGAGCCTAGATGTATGCAGCGTAAACTATAAAAGCGGCACAAGCGAGTAAGAAGTAATTCAGTTTGATTTGAATTGTCAAGCAGTTACGAGTAAGACGATATCTAGCGAGCAATAGCACTATTATTTTGAAATTCAGTTTCCTTTAAGCTATCAGTTTGGTTATTAAGCTATTCGTTGCACAGTTTGAGTGTTATTGTGAAGTATTTTAATAAAGGCCATTTTTCCATTATTCAATATTGGAGTTATTTATTCAACAGTTTAGCGATACGATCCTAGCAAAAGGGCAAATAAGAGGATTTGCAAGCAAATTCGTTACAATTGGTGTCAGAAGAGGAATTGTTGAATAAATTCCGAAGATTGGGAATACAACTTGGACATGGCAAAGTTCAGTGAATTGAAGATCCAGCAACTGAAAAAGGAGTTGGAGAACCGTGGATTAAATACAACCGGCAATAAGATCGAACTTCAAGCACGGGCACGAGAGGTAATGGAGTCGCAAGGAATTGATGTGGACGAGTTTGTCTTTTATCCTGATGGGGACGAAACAACAACAAAAATTGAAGAGAAAAATGAAACATCGCAGACAGTTACAAACACAGACTTGAACATGATATTGGCTGCAATATCGGCACAAATGTCCGAAATGTCATCACAAATATCCACCAACATGTCATCACAACTGGAAGAACAAAAGACAAATATAACATCCCAACTGGAGTCACAGAAGACATATATGGCATCCCAACTGGAATCACAGGAGGCACGTGTTTCAGAAATGACGTCGCAAGTGTCATCTCAACTGGAAGACCAAAAGACATATATGGCATCTCAATTGGAAGCGCAAGAGGCACGTATATCTGAAATGTCGGCAGAAATTTTGGAACAGGTATCATCAAAACTGGAAGCGCAGGATGCAAAAATGGCTCAATTTCAGGCAGAAGTAAATGATTTAAAAGGTCGTATGGAGCAGTTACAACTAAACCGCCCAGCTGTTTCAGCGAGTAATCCAAAGGTAAAGACACCATCCTTTGACGGTTCTGTTCCTTTTCAGGTCTTTAAGCTACAGTTTGAGAAGACCGCAGCAGTGAACCAATGGAATTCTGAAGATAAAGTTGCAGCTCTGTTCGTGGTACTGAAAGGGCCTGCCGCGGAAATCTTACAGACCATCCCAGAGTACGAGCCGAACCACTACGAAGCATTGATGGCTGCTGTAGAACGACGTTATGGAAGCGAGCATAGAAAACAGATATACCAAATGGAGTTGCTGAACCGCTTCCAGAGGCCTGGTGAAACATTGCAAGAGTTTGCGTCGGATATTGAAAGGCTAGCACATTTAGCGAATGCGGACGCACCCGTGGAATACACTGAAAGGGTAAAAATTCAGAGCTTTATAAATGGCATACGGGACGCCGAAACAAAGCGAGCTACATACGCAAACCCAAAGCCAACATTCGCAGAAACGGTGTCACAAGCTCTGATTCAGGAAACAGCGTCGCTTCTGTGTAAGCCAGTGTACAAAGCTCATCGCGTGGAAGTGGAAAAGCCAGACTGGGTAGACGCAATATTGGAAGCACTGAAGGGATCTCAACAGAAGAATGCCAGAGTTATTAAATGTTTCAAGTGCGGCAACCCAGGTCACATTGCACGTCATTGCGATCTTGGTCCTAATAGTTCCAACAATGTGGGTGGCCGTAAACGCAAAGCTGGCGGAAATGAGCAAGAGCGTGTCGAATGTAAAGAACGAAAACTTGCCGCGGCTATTGAATGCGCTGTGATATCTGTGTCGCAAATTGGAAGGAAATCAAGCAGTCTTACCGTCAGAGGGAATGTGGATGGCAAAGAACGAGTACTGACTGTAGATACGGGCGCATCTCATTCCTTGATCCGATTTGACTTGGTCAACAGGAGAGTAAAACCGTTACCTGGAGCAAAGTTGCGTACGGTCACTGGCGAGTATAACCAAGTTCAGGGAGAAGTCATATGTGAAGTATTGATTGGGAAGGTCATGGTTCTACACAAATTTGTTGTGGCGGAGATTGTTTATGAAGTTATATTGGGAGTGGATTTCTTGGTTGACCATGACATCAAGATCGATATGCAGAGAAGGGTGTTGTGTTATGAGAACCTAGATGTTCCACTTAACTTTAGTTTGGAAAAAGGGTTCAGCAGTAATCGGGTACTGGTGGAGAAGACTCGACGAAGGCCACGAAATTCAAAGGCAAAGGTTGATGGAACAAATGGGCCAAACAAATCAAAACCGAAGGTACCTGTGAGAGAAACACTGGCATTGAAAAGCCCTAACGGACGTACTGAAACGAAGAAAGAATGCAAGGGTGGTTTCAAGCCAAGGCACACTACTGTTGTGAAGCGTCGGAACGATACTGATTATGCAAAGGAAATCCATCCAGCGCAAGCTCTGCGAAGTAGTTCTTCATTGGTCAAACAACAGAGTGCGAGGGAACGATCCAGGATAATGAGTAGTAAGATGAAACACAGGTACGACGAGGAAAATAATTCGAAAGGTTTCTTGGCGGGAGATTTGGTACTGTTATACAACCCTCACCGGCGGAAAGGTGTTCCATCCAAATTTCGGTGCAGTTGGGAAGGCCCGTACAAGGTTGTGAAGAAGATCAGTGATATCATCTACCGCATACAAATCATTGAGAAACCACGGAGTAGAAGAGTGGTACATTTGGCGATGCTAGCAGCGTTTAGATCGAGAGATTTGTCTGATCGGGACGATCAGACTTAGGTGGAGGGCAGTGTCACGGATATTAGCATCCCTAAGCTATACCATCACTAAGGCGATGCTAAGCGATGTTTACGTCAATAATCAAATCATGTATACACATATATAAGGCAGCCGAGAGATGTCACACACAGATGCATTACTTATACGCCTATGTGTGTGCGAGAGACTGTAAACTACAAACTCACATACATCTGAGAGACGCTGAAAAGTAGAAAATTGTAAACAAGTAGAAACTATATGAGAACTATAAACACTCGAAATAGTTGGTAAGTTCTGGAAATAGAAGAGCCTAGATGTATGCAGCGTAAACTATAAAAGCGGCACAAGCGAGTAAGAAGTAATTCAGTTTGATTTGAATTGTCAAGCAGTTACGAGTAAGACGATATCTAGCGAGCAATAGCACTATTATTTTGAAAGTCAGTTTCCTTTAAGCTATCAGTTTGGTTATTTTTCCATTATTCAATATTGGAGTTATTTATTCAACAGTTTAGCGATACGATCCTAGCAAAAGGGCAAATAAGAGGATTTGCAAGCAAATTCGTTACAATATCATCGACGTACACAGCATTTTTTAACCCAAAAGGTAGCCGAGAACATTTGTATTTGCAGTTATTTATGCTGAAAGCCGTTTTGTACCTATCTTTTTCAAGTAAACGTATTTGGTGAAACTCTGATTTGAGATACAAAGTGGTAAATATCGTTGATTTTCCTAAATTGGATAGGATCACCGAAGTGTCTGGAATAGGGTATTTGTCGGAAACTGTGAACTTGTCTAATTTCCGGAATTCGATGACCATCCTAAGTTTTTGATTCCCTTCTTCGTCTAAACTCCTCTTTGATACGACATGCACTGGCGAGTTATATAGCGAATATGACTTTCTGATTTTTCTGTCCTTAAGCAATGATTCTATCTCTTTATTTATAAAAGTTGCAGCAGATATGGGGTATGGATAGCTTCGTGAGTAAACTGGTCTCTCGTTTATGGTATCTAAGGTTGCTATTACCCTCGTATTATAGGGAAGTGCCCTGTCTGTATCGGCGAATGCGGTAGAATTACTGTTTATGACTGATTTTATATTGCAGGACGCGAAGTTAGTACTTACTTCACTCATATTTATTTGTTGACATTGGAAATGGTTAAGTTTTTCTTTCCCACCTTTATGGAAAATGAATCCAACCTTTGTACCTATTTTGGCTTCAATATCTTTTAACAGATCATACCCGATGATTCCGTCAAAGCTTTCTAACTGTGGCAAAATATGAAATGTTGCGGGTTTTCCTAAAACGTAAATTTTGCATTTTTCTGATATATTGTTTATTCCATTGAGAGATTTTACTTGAAAAGGAGCTTTTAACTGAACTATTCCCTCTTAAAAGTTATGCTTTTTTACAAAGTTTTTTGATGTACCCGTATCTAGAAGAATATTAAGCGTTTTTCCATTCGGAGATCTGCGGGTGATATATGGTAAATTAGAACTGCTTAAGAAATTTATTTGGTCTAATAACTGGCTGTCGGTTTCCAAATCCTCTGCTTCTGAATACAAAGACTCATTTTCTAGCACGTTTATGCACTGAATTTTATTAAAAGGAGATTGAGTTGAAGTTTTATCAAGTGAACTTTTGGAAAAGTTGTTTTGTTGGTGTAGTTGAGAGAAATTATTATTTGGTGGGTAATTTAGCTGCTGATAATTAGCTTGATTATTTCGCTGGAAACCTACTTGCGGAGACTGATCGCGGCCTGTGCCACTCGCTAGATTATTTTTAAAGTCACTATTCCTTCTTAAGCAAGAACTTCTGGGATCTACATCCTTTGGTACGGTATTTTGAGTAGGATAACTTTGAGATAGCTGACCAGGATGTAAGGTTACATTATTGAATCGTGGTAGTAACGTAGTAGGTCGTTGGATTTGTGGCAGTCTAGCTGCTGCATACGTCTCTACGAATTCATATCTCTGCCGATTATGCTTCAGTTCCTCTGCTACAGCGAGTGCAGTAGGAAGATCAGGAGGATTGACTGAGAAAAGCGTATCGCAAAGTGGTCGTATTAAACCAGAAATAAAAACTCTAAGAGCATTTTCTCTAGCTCTTTCGTTAAATGCGTTAGAAAGTTGTTCGTTGTTACTATATGTCATGAGGTTCTTGTTTATGATTAATGTAAGTTGTTTGTCTACAGTGTCGTGGTACTCGTGGAGAAACAACCGTCCCTGTCGCAAAGTGTTGAGTTGATTCTCTAATATATGTAGAGAACGCTTATCTGCGTATAATTGTTCTTATCTCGAAATTATAGCTTTAAAGTTAAGCGCTCGGGTTTTCATTAGCAACGGATGGTATTTTATTACGTTATATTCCCATTGCAATATAATAGGCTTCTGAGCCTTCGTTATAAAAGCTAATTGCAAATCTGGCCGCTTCCCTCCATGCCGGATATTCCGTCATAACACCTTTAAATTCGGGTAAGGACTTGATTAGACTTAAGTCTGAATGCGTGTTTTGGGTCCCTGGAACTATTGTCACTGGGGTATAACTTTCCGTTTTTTGTGGTACAATATTTTGAAAAGCTTGCGTTAGCTCTAAAATTTTCTGTTCGAGGCCGCTCTGAACAGTCTCTACTGGCGCTTCTACTAAGCTAAGAACTGTATTTCTGTCCACCATTTTGGTGCTTTATGCTTCGATAAATAACTCTAGATTACACTAGATTCACTACTACTATTAAGTATGATATAGTCTTATTATACACTTACAGGTTTCTGTGCTTTAAAAAAATGTTGAATCCGTTGTTGATGTCGATGATGTGTTTATGCCGCAAACATATGGCTGCGTCTCTAATGAATTGAAGTTTCTGCTA
Source organism: Eurosta solidaginis (assembly GCF_040869045.1). NCBI lineage: Eukaryota > Metazoa > Arthropoda > Insecta > Diptera > Tephritidae > Eurosta > Eurosta solidaginis. Next base: position 944,852 of record NW_027136905.1, read on the forward strand.
ATGTGTAACGGTGGATTTTAGGTGCTGTGCCTTTACAGTATGTATCGCTTGTTGTAGTTGTTTTATATATTTTTTCGAAGTAATTTGTTTGCACAGTTTTCTGGCAACTGATTTGATTTCGGCACAATTGTAAAACATTAGTATCGTCAATTAATCTTGAAGCATTTTTAATCTTTGGCTTTAGTATGTAACTATTTCGTCTTACTTGTTTTTCCCGATTTGTTTGTTATTTCGCTCTTAAGTCTTTTTGCTTTACACTCGGTATGAAAGTAAACTCCATTCAATATAAAGTTGTATGTTTCTAAGTATTTTCACATTAAAAATGTTTTATGCATTAATTAGCATATGACTTAGTTCTCAAAAAATGTTTCTTCACAAGAAGTTTGTCTTCGCACGTGCAAAATTATCTTTGCACACAACACAACGCAAATCTTTACGTTTATAGTTATTTTTATAGACTTCGTTTAGTAAACGATAACTTTGATGGTTTTTTCGAATTGGCTAAGGTTTGAAATTACACAAATTTTTTTTGCATAAGCTTACTAAAAAAAATTACTCACATTTGTGTTTGTAAAGTACGTTTAATGGTTTTGAAGCATTTTTTATCATCTCCCTCACATAAAATTTGCGTATTTTATATTCGAAAATATTCACATTTAATTTCGTAGAGTTCGCTACTCTTTTTATTCAAAAATGTTCACATTTATTTTCGTAAAGTTGATTTAATCCTTTTGAAGCATTATTTTTCTTCAAGACAGCATACTTTTACAGCGTTAATTTTTCCAATGTTTTTATTAAATCTTCCCACTTGCAAAGTATTAATACAATTTTTTAATATTTTTGTTTAAGGTCTTTGGTTTAACCATAGGAATGTTCGCATAACAATAAACTTATTTGCACTTATACTTTGGCGTCTTCGTTCGGCCAATTATTTTGTACAGTTCGAGTATAGAGTTTCCACGTAATTTTACATGTGTTTTTATACTCAGTTGAGCAGAGCTCACAGAGTATATTAACTTTGATTGGATAACGGTTGGTTGTACAGGTATAAAGGAATCGAGATAGATATAGACTTCCATATATCAAAATCATCAGGATCGAAAAAAAATTTGATTGAGCTATGTCCGTCCGTCCGTCCGCCTGCCGTTAACACGATAACTTAAGTAAATTTTGAGGTATCTTGATGAAATTTGGTATGTGGGTTCCTGAGCACTCATCTCAGAACGCTATTTAAAATGAACAATATCGGACTATAACCACGCCCACTTTTTCGATATCGAAAATTTCGAAAAACCGGAAAAGTACGATAATTCATTACCAAAGACGTATAAAGCGATGAAATTTGGTAACTGAGTTGAACTGATGACGCTGAATTGAAAATTAGTAAAATTTTGGACAATGGGCATGGCGCCGCCCACTTTTAAAAGAAGGTAATTTAAAAATTTTGCAAGCTGTAATTTGGCAATCGTTGAAGATATCATGATGAAATTTGGCAGGAACGTTACTCCTATTACTATATGTATGCCTAATAAAAACTAGCAAAATCGGAGAACGACCACGCCCACTTTTAAAAAAATTTTTTTTAAGTAAAATTTTAACAAAAAATTTAATATCTTTACAGTATATAAGTAAATTATGTCAACATTCAACTCAAGTAATGATATGGTGCAACAAAATGCAAAAATAAAAGCAAATTTCAAAATGGGCGTGGCTTCGCCCTTTTTCATTTAATTTGTCTAGTATAATTTTAATGCCATAAGTCGAACAAAAATTTACCAATCCTTGTGAAATTTGGTAGGTGCTTAGACTCTAGGACGGTAACTGTTTTCTGTGAAAAAGGGCGAAATCGGTTGAAGCCACTACCAGTTTTTATACACAGTCGACCGTCTGTCCTTCCGCTCGGCCGTTAACACGATAACTTGAGCACAATTCAATATATCTTTACTAAACTCAGTTCACTTACTTATCTGAACTCCCTTTGTATTGGTATAAAAAATGGCCGAAATCTGACTATGACCACCCCCACTTTTTTGATATCGAAAATTACCAAAAACGAAAAAAATGCTATAATTCTATATCAAATACGAAAAAAGGGATGAAACATGGTATTTGGATTGGTTTATTGACTCAAAATATAACTTTAGAAAAAAACTTTGTAAAATGGGTGTGACACCTACCATATTAAGTAGAAGAAAATGACAAAAGTTCTGCAGGGCGTAATCAAATGCTCTTGGAATCTTGGCAGGAATACTGTTCCTGGTATTACATATATAAATAAATTAGCGGTGCCCGACAGATGACGTTCTAGATCACCCTGGTCCACATTTTGTTCGATATCTGGAAAACGCCTTCACATATACAACTACCACCACTCCCTTTTAAAAGCCTCATTAATACCTTTAATTTGATACCCATATCGTACAAACGCATTCTAGAGTCACCCCTGGTCCACCTTCATGGCGATATATCGAAAAGGCGTCCACTAAAAACTAAGCCCCACGCCCCTTTGAAATAATCATTAACACCTTTCGTTTGATACCCATATTGTACAAACGCATTCTAGAGTCACCCCTGGTCCACCTTTATGGCGATATTTCGAAAAGGCCTCCACCTATAGAACTAAGGCCCACTCCCTTTTAAAATGCTCATTAACCCCTTTCATTTGATACCCATATCGTACAAACAAATTCTAGAGTCACCCCTGGTCCACCTTTATGGCGATATCTCGAAAAGGCGTCCACCTATAGAACTAAGGCCCACTCCCTTTCGTTTGATACCCATATTGTACAAACGCATTCTAGAGTCACCCCTGGTCCACCTTTATGCCGAAATCTCGAAAAGGCGACCACCTATACAACTACCACCACCCCCTTTTAAAACCCTCATTAATACCTTTAATTTGAAACCCATATCGTACAAACACATTCTAGAGTCACCACTGGTCCACCTTAATGGCGATATCTCGAAGGGGCGTCCACATATAGAACTAAGGCCCACTCCCTTTTAAAATGTTCATTAACCCCTTTCATTTGATACCCATATCGTACAAACCAATTCTAGTGTCACCCCTGGTCCACCTTTATGGCGATATCCCTAAATGGCGTCCACCTATAGAACTATGGCCCACTCCCTCATAAAATACTCTTTAATACCTTTCATTTGATACACATGTCATACAAACACATTCCAGGATTACCCCCGGTTCATTTTCCTACATGGTGATTTTCCCTTATGTTGTCACCATAGCTCTCAACTGAGTATGTAATGTTCGGTTACACCCGAACTTAACCTTCCTTACTTGGTTTATCATAACTGTATGCATTTAATTGTCGTTGGGCGCCAGATAACATAAGCCGTCTTGTTGTTACACGTTTCACAGAACTTAAGAACTATGCAAAATGTCACACCTTAAGTACTTTTTTGCGTACCAACTCTTCAGGTGGCTCGTGCTCTTGTTAAGGATTGTTGTTGTGCTAATCGGCAGTTTTGGTTAAGTACTTTTTGATCGACCAATTTTTTGGGTGCACTCGTGACTTAGTTGTTGTTGTTTTGCTTGCTATTAATGCAAAGTATGCGTATGCAAAGCTTGTACGAACATACGTGCGTGTATTATATGTGCATATGTAAGCACTAAATTGAGAATTACCAAGTAACGTAAATATGTAAGTACATAAATTATATGTGGGTGTACAAGTTCATGGCATATTAAGCTATCATAACTTATATTAAAGAAAGTGGTGTTAGTCACACTATTTATAACACAAGAACGGATGAACCGATTTAGATGAAAATTGGTGGAAAGGTAGCCTAGAAGCCCCAGGATACTTTTTATCTCATTCTGGCTAGGGTCTTGAGATCAAATCGTGGACCTGGGTAATCCAGGAATGTGTTTGTGCAATATGGGTATCCAATGGAAGTATGAGTATTTTAATACGGGTGTGGCTGCCGCCGTGGTGTGACGGTAGCGTATCACACCGAAGATCCTGGGTTCACGCCCCGGGCAAAGCATCATCAAAATTTTAGAAATAAGGTTTTTCAATTAGAAGAAAATTTTTCTAAGCGGGGTCGCCCCCTGAAAAGCTCTCAGTGAAAACTCATCTGCCTCGCAGTGGCCGTTCGGATTCGGCATAAAACAAGTAGGTCCCGTCCTGCCAATTTGTAGGAAAAATAAAAAAGGAGCACGACGCAAATTGGAAGAGAAGCTCGGCCTTGAATCTCTTCGGAGATAATCGCGCCTTACATTTATTTTATTTTATTTTTTAATTTTTCGTACCGCTGGGTAACTAGGGTCTCGAGATATAGGCCAAACCGTGGGCCCGTTTACCCCTAGACAGTGTTTATACAATATGGATATCAAATGAAAGCTGTTGATGAGTACTTTAGTACAGGTTAGTTTTCATACCTATTGGTGACTAGGGTCTCGAGATATAGGTCAAAACGTGGACCCGGGTACCTCTAGAATGTGTTTATATAATATGGATAACAAATGAAAGCTGTTGATGAGTGCTTTAGTACAGTGTAATTTTCATACCTATTTGTGACTAGGGTCTCGAAATTAGGCCGAAACGTGGATCAGGGTAACACTAGGATGTGTGTTTACATTATGGGTATCAAATTGAAGCTGTTGATGTGTGCTTTAGTACAGAGTATTTTTCATACCTATTGGTGACTAGGGTGTCGAGACCCGAATACCCCTAGAATGTGTGTGTAATATGGATATCAAATGAAAGCTCTTGCTGAGAACTGGCAAAACTGATAAATATGCATCCGAAGCCGAAATAAAGACATGAATTAATAATACCCACATACCTATTTACATACGTCCAATTCGATTTGCCTGATATTTGGTATATAAATTTGCCTATATTAGTATTTTCGATCCTTTTTCCGGGAAGTAGACCAGAGACGGACTGGGACTGGGAATAGGACTAGGACTGGGATTGAGACTCGGAGTGGGACTGGGACTCGGAATGAGACTGGAACAAAATACATACCACCCTCTGGGACTGGCATTAAGAGATGAAAAAGAATGAGAACTTGAGAGAAGAGAAAAAAGGGAAGAGAAGGAGACTGAGAAATAGATAGAGTGAGACGAAGATAGAGATAGATGAAGTGAAAAAGACGGAGGGAGGAGTGAATAAAAGAATTACGAAAAAGTGAAGAGTGGGGAGGGCGGAGTTAAACGGAAAAAGCTTATTAAAATGTGTGCAGATAAATCAAATTTAGGGCAGCACAAAGTCTGCCGGGTCTGCTAGTGCTATTATATTTTACTGTGAAAATTAAATCTCATTTTCCAAATCAGATAAAATGTAAGCCAACTGTTGGCTGTTCCTGAATTTTTGTATGTGTTAATGCTGAATTTGGCATTTGGCATTTGGTGTTGACTTATCGCTGTTGTTGGCATCAGTTTTTTGGCATTATTTTCCGCATGTTTGACTGTCATCAAAAAGTCACTTATATATATTTCTTCACAGCTAAACTGGAACATTTTTTTTTGTCGAAATATGCTTCAGAGATTTAAAATAAACTTATTTTTTTCTTTCATCAATGAATTATTAGTGCAATTAAAAATCACATCTATTAGCAGTGAAGTTACCTGAGACTCACGGTAGTAAATAAATAAATTTTTAATAATTTTTTATTATATCAGTACCTACTGTTATAAAATCAAATAAACTAATAAACACATAATTTACATTTTTTTTATAAATCTTTACAAACTCACGTTTCCATTTACAGTTTACCCAAGCGCTAGATAAAACGCAAGCTTTTCACATTATATAAATACGTACATTTATAAACCATAAATAACAACATAAATACATACAATTGTATATCTACGTATTTGCGTGCAAAGCCATTTTCGTGTTGTTGTCTTTTTATATTCAGCGTGCTTTGCACACTTTATTGGATAACGGTTGGTTGTACAGTTATAAAGGAATCGAGATAGATATAGTCTTCCATATATCAAAATTATCAGTATCGAAAAAAAAAATTTGATTGAGCCATGTCCGTCCGCCCCTCCGTCCGTCCTTCCGTCTATCCGTCTGTCCGTTAACACGATAACTTGAGTAAATATTGAGATATCTTCACCAAATTCGGTACACAAGCTTATCTGGTCCCGTAATAGATTGGTATTGAAAATGAGCGAAATGGGAAGATAACCACGCCCAATTTTTATATATATATGATATGATTATTTACTAAATAATACACCTAGAATGTTGAAATTTGACGTATGGACTGATACTGAGATTATCGATACAAATTAAAAAAAATTTTAAATGGGCGTGGCACCGCCCACTTGTTATAAAATCTATTTTATATATATTATTAATCATAAATCAAAATCGTAAAAAAATTCGGCAGAGAGGTTACCTTTACTGTAAAGAATGCTTTGAAGAAAAATTAACGAAATCGGTTAAGAACCACGCCCAATTTTACATAAAAGATTTTTAAAAGGGTCGTGGACGAATAAAATAAGCTATATCTTTGCAAAAAAGAGCTTTATATCAATGGCATTTCATTTCCCAAGTTGATATATAACAAAGAATAGGAAAAAATTCAAATTTAAAAAAATGGGCGTGGCACCCCCAATTTTATGATTAAGCAATTTTCCATGTTTCGGGAGCCATAACCCAAAGAAAAATTTGCATATGGTAACAAAATTGGGTACACATATTTTCCTTATAGCAGGAAATATTTCTAGTAAAAATGGACGGGATCGGTTAAAGACAACGGCAACTTAGATATTAAACAAATTTAAAGGGGTCGTAGACTAGAATAATAAGGTAGGACTTAGCAAAAAATAGTTTTGAGTCAATGATATTTCACTTATCAAGTTTTACTGTAAGAGGAAATGGGGAGACATTTTTCTTTTCAACGGGTGGTGCCACGTGTTATGTAGTAAAGTAATTTATCTGAAATGAAATGTACAATTGAAGCTCACGCTGTGTGTATAATGTTCTGCTACACCCGAACTTAGATGCCTTTACTCGTTATTTTTGCGCTGATGCCAACATATCCATGCTAAACTTTTCAATGTTCTCTCACTGTTACTTTTTTTATTAGCAACTTTCTTTTGTTGACCTGAATACTATAATCTCATGACAAATTGTCATTTGTAATAGTCATAAATTTATTTGCAAAATTTTTATAAAAGTAAAATTTTTTAAACAAATAAATGGTGTAGAAAGTATGGAAGTGAAAGTATACTCACTACCGATCACTGTATACCCAGTTGCAAATTCCGTTAGCCATGAATTTTGTTCATGGATTCTGAAATATGTACTTTAGTGAAATTCAGCTATTCCCTATTATTATTTTAGACTGTTATCTTTTGGAATTAGTTCATAACTTCACTGCTGGTTATATATTTGCTTAACTGTATCATTATAGTTTTTCACGTTGTACTTGTTTGGCTTCGTCAGTTCAACTTCTTGAAGGGATCAGTTTAAAACGAAAAGCCTGTATATAGGTACACAGTCACTGATTTGTTGGTTTTCAGCAGCAAAGTTCTCTAAGTTAAAAAAATTTAATTTCTGTAATTCCGAGAAAAGAGCTGTAGCCATTTTTATTGTCTTTCTATTCATACGGCTGAATTTGCCCAATTTTTAGGTCACCTATTTTTTGTATTAGTGAAAAAAAGTTTTCGTGAATAACATCTTTATACTTATACCAATTTCACACAGAAAATTGATGGAACTACAATTCTGTTTAATGAAATAATTAGGATTTCCTTTTCAAACAGGGCCACTTGCTTCATTAAGCGGTCATCTGTCAGTAGCCTCAAAAATATTACGCTTTTAGAAAAAATAGTCAAAATGGATAGCAGCCGTCATCAATCGAAATCATGTGTAAATTTTTCATAGATATTGTACCTAACCAAATAGGTTCCTGTTTTTGAAAAAAGCCATATTCAAATGCAAATGCAGCGAAAATTAAATTTTTTGGTGTTTTCTATTTTTCGTAAATTATTAAAAATTATTTACTTTTGACTGTCATTTGTTACATTGACAATAAAATTCGACCCATCAAGCAAAACGTACTAGGTTTTTAACTCCGTTAGGCATTCAATAAAGCAATAATGAGATAATTAGAAAGTTTTATTTTGTATAGAAGATTGAGTTCAATAAGGGCTTTAATGTAGAAAAATTTGTTAATTATTTCATATACCCTCTGTGTGAAATTGGTATTAGAATAGTTTGGGAATTCGGCGGGAAGAGAAAGATGTGATATCTAAATTCACACGTAATAAAAAAGAATTCGTAAAAAACAGTGAGACTGAGATAAGTCCTCATTTGGGGATATGCAGTGAAGGAAAAACAGAAAATGGTCACGCAGTAGTGAAGTGTTACTTGAAGCTTTATTTAACGCATATTTTCTATCGTTAGATGAATGTTGAATGGCTTAGAACAATCTTTGAGGGTTGCATAAAACTGAACAACAGTATTCATAAAGAAAGCGGAAAAACCAGTCATCTGCACCCGAAAGACTCTTCACCTATCAGTTTGACAGATATCTCTTCTACTCTAAACCCTAAAGAGATAAAAAGATGTGTATATAATATCAAATATTAACGAAGCATAATTCTCTTCAGCACAACAAGTCTTGGATGTAGGCAAGTAAGTTGATACTGCATCGCGTGAACATAGAGAAAGCCATTTACGTCAGGAATATGCCCTCGGTGTTCTCCTGGACATTGCTGGGGATTTCAGTGATGCATCGAAACGAGCAATCATGGATAGTCTCAATGCGATTGAAGTATATCTGGTCTTAAAAAATTTCATCGGCTTCATGTTAAGCTGCAGTATGATTACATCGCAGAGAGATCTTTCCAAAGCCACAAAATCTGTGAGCAAAGTAACGCTGTAGGGCGGAGTGGTCATCAACCAATTGCATGGGCGGTTCAATGGAGCAATAGTCAATCACACGGCGTATGTTGATGACGTTTCAGTCATCATAAGCGTCAAATGTCTGCCAGCAATCAGCACCTTGATGAACCTGTTGCTTCAGAATATTTGGATCAGGAGTTCTTTTAACCACCAACGAGATGAAACCGATATGATATTGTTTACTAGGAAATACATGTAAGGTCTTGAATTGAACTAGGCCTAAACTAAAAGGGGTAGCCCTACAAGAAAGTACAGCACAAAATATCTAGGAATTATAATAGATAGTAAGTTTAAATGGAAACTCCATGTGGACGAGAGAGCGAAGAAAGCCTCCGCGGCACTGTATGCAAGCAAAGTGCAAGTGGGACATATCGCCCAAATTCATTTACGGTAACTTTCATGCCCACGTCAATATATAAATGATAGCCAGGAGGTCAATTAGGAAATAATCTCACAAAATACTTTATTATGAAGTGTCCTGGAATACAAAGAATTATTGGAGAGACTTTGCTTAGGCCGTACCGTACATCTTTACTGGGCTCGCGGTCTTAAAGGGTCAGAACGAAGCGAAATGGCCGATGAATTGGCAAAGAAGGGGCTGCACTCGACCAGTCGGCGGCAGGCTCCCCAATACGCTTTGGAGCAATCAAAAGGAGATAGGAGTTGCATATGATCCATCAAGCAGGAAATGCGACAGATTTCCTATCTGCTCTTAAGCTAGGTATTAGATAATTCTGATACCTAATTCGAGTTTTTTCGTTTAGTCAATGTTAACGAGTGAATAAATTTTTCGGCTGCAACTCAAATTCATTTTTAAGTTGAGTTAATGTCAACATATTATTTGATCCATCCATGATTATGTTAAGATGTTATAGTTGGGTTAAAAGTGCGAAAATACCTTAAATGTCAAATGCAGCTAAGTGCGAAACAGAAATAGAAAAAAAAAGAGTGTGAGTACATCTGGGTATAAAATCGACTCTCGTATTGTATTTATATGTATATATATTTACATATACCAATGTACATCAGAATGCCTCAAATTTTCTGCTTCTTTTTTAAATTTAAAACTTAGATATTTCTGGAAAAAAATTTAGATCGAGGTGACTTGATTGGATTAAAATTAACAAGTAAGGAAGACTAAGTTGGAGTGTAACCGAACATTACATACTCAACTGAGAGCTTTGGAAACAAAATTGTCTTTTTCATGGTAATACTAACAAGTAAGGACGGGACTGTCTTCGGCTGTGCCGAAGACTTCAACCTTTCATGAATGCGGCTGAACTATAATCTTATCCCATTCGTAATCTCCAAATAATGCGCTGTATAAGATAAAAAATATATAGTGAACAGATGGACATACCTAAACGATTTTAAGATAAATATAAAAAAATGGCAAAAAACCCCCTTATCTGAACGATCGGTTGTATGGGATATATATTATATATACTCCGATCGAAATGATTTTTACACGAAATCGTCTATGATATATTAGAATAAATATCACCAAATTTAACGTTTTTATATTGGAAATTAAGAAAGAAATGGCTAAAAATCTTTCTATCTGAACGAACGGTTGTATGGGATATATATTACGTATAGCTCCAAGCGAAATGATTTTTTCATGAAATCTTCTATGATATATTAGAATAAATATCACCAAGTTTAACGTTTTTATATTGGAAATTAAGGAAGAAATTGCCAAAAATCTTTCTATCTGAACGATCGGTTGTATGGGATATATACTATATATACCTCCGATCAAAGTGATTTTTTCAGGATATCTTCTATGATATATTAGAATAAATATCACCGAGTTTTAGGTTTATACTTTCTAAATTTCGGCAGGAATGACCAAAATCGTCTTATCTGAACGATCGTTTGTATGTGAGATATATGTTATAGTGGTCCGATCCTACCGGAACCGACAAATGTATAATATAATACAAAAATACATCCTTGTGCCAAGTTTCATTGAGATATCTCAAAATTTGAGGGACTAGTTTGCGTTCAAACAGACAGACGGACGGACGGACAGACGGACATGGCTATATCAACTCAGTTCGTCGCCCTGATCAATTCGGTATACTTAATGGTGTGTCAATCTTCTATATTTCTCAACGTTTAAAACATCGGACCAAAGTTAAAATACCATTTCATGTTCATGAAAGGTATAAAAGTGGATCAACTTGGCTTCTGTTATCTTTCTTCAGCTATCAATTAATTTTATTTGAATATTTTTTTTTTTTAAATATGAAAATTTGGTAAGATTTGAACGCATTTCTTTATAATTGTTTCAAGTAACCCCTGAAATAGTCTCGAAGCGCTCTTAATTATTTTCTTTATTCTTAATTAATTTCGTTCATTTTAAATAGCGATCTGAGATGCTACGATACCAAATTTCATTAAGACACTCCAAATTTACTCAAATTATCGTGTTTGCGGACAGACGGATGGGCGGACGGACGGACATGGCTTAATGAATTTCTTTTTTCGCCCAGATAATTTTGATATGTGGAAGTCTAAATTTAGTTTATATCGTTAAGGAATACCGTTATGCGAAGAAAATTTATATACTCTGTGAGCTCTGCTCATCTGAGTATAAATATAGCTGCGTTGGTTTCGTAGGGTTTCGTAGATGGTTTATAAGTGGTTTTAATTCCATATCACATACGTTCCAGATTTACTGTCACTCTAAGTGACATTATCATACGAATGTTGGTTCACACGACAAAAATGAATTGTTGAGCCGCGTTGCGTTACACAAAATTTGCCCCTTACTTTCGCCATCCTCTGTGACAAAAGGTAAGAAACTTAAAGACTGACCATAAATGGTTGCTGGACGAACACTAGATTCACCCCTGGTCCACCTTTATGGCGATATTTCGAAAAGGCCTCCACCTATAGAACTAAGGCCCACTCCCTTTTAAAATGCTCATTAACCCCTTTCATTTGATACCCATATCGTACAAACAAATTCTAGAGTCACCCCTGGTCCACCTTTATGGCGATATCTCGAAAAGGCGTCCACCTATAGAACTAAGGCCCACTCCCTTTCGTTTGATACCCATATTGTACAAACGCATTCTAGAGTCACCCCTGGTCCACCTTTATGCCGAAATCTCGAAAAGGCGACCACCTATACAACTACCACCACCCCCTTTTAAAACCCTCATTAATACCTTTAATTTGAAACCCATATCGTACAAACACATTCTAGAGTCACCCCTGGTCCACCTTAATGGCGATATCTCGAAGGGGCGTCCACATATAGAACTAAGGCCCACTCCCTTTTAAAATGTTCATTAACCCCTTTCATTTGATACCCATATCGTACAAACCAATTCTAGTGTCACCCCTGGTCCACCTTTATGGCGATATCCCTAAATGGCGTCCACCTATAGAACTATGGCCCACTCCCTCATAAAATACTCTTTAATACCTTTCATTTGATACACATGTCATACAAACACATTCCAGGATTACCCCCGGTTCATTTTCCTACATGGTGATTTTCCCTTATGTTGTCACCATAGCTCTCAACTGAGTATGTAATGTTCGGTTACACCCGAACTTAACCTTCCTTACTTGGTTTATCATAACTGTATGCATTTAATTGTCGTTGGGCGCCAGATAACATAAGCCGTCTTGTTGTTACACGTTTCACAGAACTTAAGAACTATGCAAAATGTCACACCTTAAGTACTTTTTTGCGTACCAACTCTTCAGGTGGCTCGTGCTCTTGTTAAGGATTGTTGTTGTGCTAATCGGCAGTTTTGGTTAAGTACTTTTTGATCGACCAATTTTTTGGGTGCACTCGTGACTTAGTTGTTGTTGTTTTGCTTGCTATTAATGCAAAGTATGCGTATGCAAAGCTTGTACGAACATACGTGCGTGTATTATATGTGCATATGTAAGCACTAAATTGAGAATTACCAAGTAACGTAAATATGTAAGTACATAAATTATATGTGGGTGTACAAGTTCATGGCATATTAAGCTATCATAACTTATATTAAAGAAAGTGGTGTTAGTCACACTATTTATAACACAAGAACGGATGAACCGATTTAGATGAAAATTGGTGGAAAGGTAGCCTAGAAGCCCCAGGATACTTTTTATCCCATTCTGGCTAGGGTCTTGAGATCAAATCGTGGACCTGGGTAATCCAGGAATGTGTTTGTGCAATATGGGTATCCAATGGAAGTATGAGTATTTTAATACGGGTGTGGCTGCCGCCGTGGTGTGACGGTAGCGTATCACACCGAAGATCCTGGGTTCACGCCCCGGGCAAAGCATCATCAAAATTTTAGAAATAAGGTTTTTCAATTAGAAGAAAATTTTTCTAAGCGGGGTCGCCCCCTGAAAAGCTCTCAGTGAAAACTCATCTGCCTCGCAGTGGCCGTTCGGATTCGGCATAAAACAAGTAGGTCCCGTCCTGCCAATTTGTAGGAAAAATAAAAAAGGAGCACGACGCAAATTGGAAGAGAAGCTCGGCCTTGAATCTCTTCGGAGATAATCGCGCCTTACATTTATTTTATTTTATTTTTTAATTTTTCGTACCGCTGGGTAACTAGGGTCTCGAGATATAGGCCAAACCGTGGGCCCGTTTACCCCTAGACAGTGTTTATACAATATGGATATCAAATGAAAGCTGTTGATGAGTACTTTAGTACAGGTTAGTTTTCATACCTATTGGTGACTAGGGTCTCGAGATATAGGTCAAAACGTGGACCCGGGTACCTCTAGAATGTGTTTATATAATATGGATAACAAATGAAAGCTGTTGATGAGTGCTTTAGTACAGTGTAATTTTCATACCTATTTGTGACTAGGGTCTCGAAATTAGGCCGAAACGTGGATCAGGGTAACACTAGGATGTGTGTTTACATTATGGGTATCAAATTGAAGCTGTTGATGTGTGCTTTAGTACAGAGTATTTTTCATACCTATTGGTGACTAGGGTGTCGAGACCCGAATACCCCTAGAATGTGTGTGTAATATGGATATCAAATGAAAGCTCTTGCTGAGAACTGGCAAAACTGATAAATATGCATCCGAAGCCGAAATAAAGACATGAATTAATAATACCCACATACCTATTTACATACGTCCAATTCGATTTGCCTGATATTTGGTATATAAATTTGCCTATATTAGTATTTTCGATCCTTTTTCCGGGAAGTAGACCAGAGACGGACTGGGACTGGGAATAGGACTAGGACTGGGATTGAGACTCGGAGTGGGACTGGGACTCGGAATGAGACTGGAACAAAATACATACCACCCTCTGGGACTGGCATTAAGAGATGAAAAAGAATGAGAACTTGAGAGAAGAGAAAAAAGGGAAGAGAAGGAGACTGAGAAATAGATAGAGTGAGACGAAGATAGAGATAGATGAAGTGAAAAAGACGGAGGGAGGAGTGAATAAAAGAATTACGAAAAAGTGAAGAGTGGGGAGGGCGGAGTTAAACGGAAAAAGCTTATTAAAATGTGTGCAGATAAATCAAATTTAGGGCAGCACAAAGTCTGCCGGGTCTGCTAGTGCTATTATATTTTACTGTGAAAATTAAATCTCATTTTCCAAATCAGATAAAATGTAAGCCAACTGTTGGCTGTTCCTGAATTTTTGTATGTGTTAATGCTGAATTTGGCATTTGGCATTTGGTGTTGACTTATCGCTGTTGTTGGCATCAGTTTTTTGGCATTATTTTCCGCATGTTTGACTGTCATCAAAAAGTCACTTATATATATTTCTTCACAGCTAAACTGGAACATTTTTTTTTGTCGAAATATGCTTCAGAGATTTAAAATAAACTTATTTTTTTCTTTCATCAATGAATTATTAGTGCAATTAAAAATCACATCTATTAGCAGTGAAGTTACCTGAGACTCACGGTAGTAAATAAATAAATTTTTAATAATTTTTTATTATATCAGTACCTACTGTTATAAAATCAAATAAACTAATAAACACATAATTTACATTTTTTTATAAATTTTTACAAACTCACGTTTCCATTTACAGTTTACCCAAGCGCTAGATAAAACGCAAGCTTTTCACATTATATAAATACATACATTTATAAACCATAAATAATAACATAAATACATACAATTGTATATCTACGTATTTGCGTGCAAAGCCATTTTCGTGTTGTTGTCTTTTTATATTCAGCGTGCTTTGCACACTTTATTGGATAACGGTTGGTTGTACAGTTATAAAGGAATCGAGATAGATATAGTCTTCCATATATCAAAATTATCAGTATCGAAAAAAAAAATGTGATTGAGCCATGTCCGTCCGCCCCTCCGTCCGTCCTTCCGTCTATCCGTCTGTCCGTTAACACGATAACTTGAGTAAATATTGAGATATCTTCACCAAATTCGGTACACAAGCTTATCTGGTCCCGTAATAGATTGGTATTGAAAATGAGCGAAATGGGAAGATAACCACGCCCAATTTTTATATATATATGATATGATTATTTACTAAATAATACACCTAGAATGTTGAAATTTGACGTATGGACTGATACTGAGATTATCGATACAAATTAAAAAAAAATTTTAAATGGGCGTGGCACCGCCCACTTGTTATAAAATCTATTTTATATATATTATTAATCATAAATCAAATCGTAAAAAAATTCGGCAGAGAGGTTACCTTTACTGTAAAGAATGCTTTGAAGAAAAATTAACGAAATCGGTTAAGAACCACGCCCAATTTTACATAAAAGATTTTTAAAAGGGTCGTGGACGAATAAAATAAGCTATATCTTTGCAAAAAAGAGCTTTATATCAATGGCATTTCATTTCCCAAGTTGATATATAACAAAGAATAGGAAAAAATTCAAATTTAAAAAAATGGGCGTGGCACCCCCAATTTTATGATTAAGCAATTTTCCATGTTTCGGGAGCCATAACCCAAAGAAAAATTTGCATATGGTAACAAAATTGGGTACACATATTTTCCTTATAGCAGGAAATATTTCTAGTAAAAATGGACGGGATCGGTTAAAGACAACGGCAACTTAGATATTAAACAAATTTAAAGGGGTCGTAGACTAGAATAATAAGGTAGGACTTAGCAAAAAATAGTTTTGAGTCAATGATATTTCACTTATCAAGTTTTACTGTAAGAGGAAATGGGGAGACATTTTTCTTTTCAACGGGTGGTGCCACGTGTTATGTAGTAAAGTAATTTATCTGAAATGAAATGTACAATTGAAGCTCACGCTGTGTGTATAATGTTCTGCTACACCCGAACTTAGATGCCTTTACTCGTTATTTTTGCGCTGATGCCAACATATCCATGCTAAACTTTTCAATGTTCTCTCACTGTTACTTTTTTTATTAGCAACTTTCTTTTGTTGACCTGAATACTATAATCTCATGACAAATTGTCATTTGTAATAGTCATAAATTTATTTGCAAAATTTTTATAAAAGTAAAATTTTTTAAACAAATAAATGGTGTAGAAAGTATGGAAGTGAAAGTATACTCACTACCGATCACTGTATACCCAGTTGCAAATTCCGTTAGCCATGAATTTTGTTCATGGATTCTGAAATATGTACTTTAGTGAAATTCAGCTATTCCCTATTATTATTTTAGACTGTTATCTTTTGGAATTAGTTCATAACTTCACTGCTGGTTATATATTTGCTTAACTGTATCATTATAGTTTTTCACGTTGTACTTGTTTGGCTTCGTCAGTTCAACTTCTTGAAGGGATCAGTTTAAAACGAAAAGCCTGTATATAGGTACACAGTCACTGATTTGTTGGTTTTCAGCAGCAAAGTTCTCTAAGTTAAAAAAATTTAATTTCTGTAATTCCGAGAAAAGAGCTGTAGCCATTTTTATTGTCTTTCTATTCATACGGCTGAATTTGCCCAATTTTTAGGTCACCTATTTTTTGTATTAGTGAAAAAAAGTTTTCGTGAATAACATCTTTATACTTATACCAATTTCACACAGAAAATTGATGGAACTACAATTCTGTTTAATGAAATAATTAGGATTTCCTTTTCAAACAGGGCCACTTGCTTCATTAAGCGGTCATCTGTCAGTAGCCTCAAAAATATTACGCTTTTAGAAAAAATAGTCAAAATGGATAGCAGCCGTCATCAATCGAAATCATGTGTAAATTTTTCATAGATATTGTACCTAACCAAATAGGTTCCTGTTTTTGAAAAAAGCCATATTCAAATGCAAATGCAGCGAAAATTAAATTTTTTGGTGTTTTCTATTTTTCGTAAATTATTAAAAATTATTTACTTTTGACTGTCATTTGTTACATTGACAATAAAATTCGACCCATCAAGCAAAACGTACTAGGTTTTTAACTCCGTTAGGCATTCAATAAAGCAATAATGAGATAATTAGAAAGTTTTATTTTGTATAGAAGATTGAGTTCAATAAGGGCTTTAATGTAGAAAAATTTGTTAATTATTTCATATACCCTCTGTGTGAAATTGGTATTAGAATAGTTTGGGAATTCGGCGGGAAGAGAAAGATGTGATATCTAAATTCACACGTAATAAAAAAGAATTCGTAAAAAACAGTGAGACTGAGATAAGTCCTCATTTGGGGATATGCAGTGAAGGAAAAACAGAAAATGGTCACGCAGTAGTGAAGTGTTACTTGAAGCTTTATTTAACGCATATTTTCTATCGTTAGATGAATGTTGAATGGCTTAGAACAATCTTTGAGGGTTGCATAAAACTGAACAACAGTATTCATAAAGAAAGCGGAAAAACCAGTCATCTGCACCCGAAAGACTCTTCACCTATCAGTTTGACAGATATCTCTTCTACTCTAAACCCTAAAGAGATAAAAAGATGTGTATATAATATCAAATATTAACGAAGCATAATTCTCTTCAGCACAACAAGTCTTGGATGTAGGCAAGTAAGTTGATACTGCATCGCGTGAACATAGAGAAAGCCATTTACGTCAGGAATATGCCCTCGGTGTTCTCCTGGACATTGCTGGGGATTTCAGTGATGCATCGAAACGAGCAATCATGGATAGTCTCAATGCGATTGAAGTATATCTGGTCTTAAAAAATTTCATCGGCTTCATGTTAAGCTGCAGTATGATTACATCGCAGAGAGATCTTTCCAAAGCCACAAAATCTGTGAGCAAAGTAACGCTGTAGGGCGGAGTGGTCATCAACCAATTGCATGGGCGGTTCAATGGAGCAATAGTCAATCACACGGCGTATGTTGATGACGTTTCAGTCATCATAAGCGTCAAATGTCTGCCAGCAATCAGCACCTTGATGAACCTGTTGCTTCAGAATATTTGGATCAGGAGTTCTTTTAACCACCAACGAGATGAAACCGATATGATATTGTTTACTAGGAAATACATGTAAGGTCTTGAATTGAACTAGGATTAAACTAAAAGGGGTAGCCCTACAAGAAAGTACAGCACAAAATATCTAGGAATTATAATAGATAGTAAGTTTAAATGGAAACTCCATGTGGACGAGAGAGCGAAGAAAGCCTCCGCGGCACTGTATGCAAGCAAAGTGCAAGTGGGACATATCGCCCAAATTCATTTACGGTAACTTTCATGCCCACGTCAATATATAAATGATAGCCAGGAGGTCAATTAGGAAATAATCTCACAAAATACTTTATTATGAAGTGTCCTGGAATACAAAGAATTATTGGAGAGACTTTGCTTAGGCCGTACCGTACATCTTTACTGGGCTCGCGGTCTTAAAGGGTCAGAACGAAGCGAAATGGCCGATGAATTGGCAAAGAAGGGGCTGCACTCGACCAGTCGGCGGCAGGCTCCCCAATACGCTTTGGAGCAATCAAAAGGAGATAGGAGTTGCATATGATCCATCAAGCAGGAAATGCGACAGATTTCCTATCTGCTCTTAAGCTAGGTATTAGATAATTCTGATACCTAATTCGAGTTTTTTCGTTTAGTCAATGTTAACGAGTGAATAAATTTTTCGGCTGCAACTCAAATTCATTTTTAAGTTGAGTTAATGTCAACATATTATTTGATCCATCCATGATTATGTTAAGATGTTATAGTTGGGTTAAAAGTGCGAAAATACCTTAAATGTCAAATGCAGCTAAGTGCGAAACAGAAATAGAAAAAAAAAGAGTGTGAGTACACCTGGGTATAAAATCGACTCTCGTATTGTATTTATATGTATATATATTTACATATACCAATGTACATCAGAATGCCTCAAATTTTCTGCTTCTTTTTTAAATTTAAAACTTAGATATTTCTGGAAAAAAATTTAGATCGAGGTGACTTGATTGGATTAAAATTAACAAGTAAGGAAGACTAAGTTGGAGTGTAACCGAACATTACATACTCAACTGAGAGCTTTGGAAACAAAATTGTCTTTTTCATGGTAATACTAACAAGTAAGGACGGGACTGTCTTCGGCTGTGCCGAAGACTTCAACCTTTCATGAATGCGGCTGAACTATAATCTTATCCCATTCGTAATCTCCAAATAATGCGCTGTATAAGATAAAAAATATATAGTGAACAGATGGACATACCTAAACGATTTTAAGATAAATATAAAAAAATGGCAAAAAACCCCCTTATCTGAACGATCGGTTGTATGGGATATATATTATATATACTCCGATCGAAATGATTTTTACACGAAATCGTCTATGATATATTAGAATATATATCACTAAGTTTCACGGTTTTATATTAGAAACTAAGGGAGAAATGGCCAAAAATCTTTCTATCTGAACGATCGGTTGTATGGGATAGGTATATACTATATACATATAGCTCCGATCAAAGTGATTTTTTCAGGAAATATTCCATGATATATTAGAATAAATATCACCAAATTTAACGTTTTTATATTGGAAATTAAGAAAGAAATGGCTAAAAATCTTTCTATCTGAACGAACGGTTGTATGGGATATATATTACGTATAGCTCCAAGCGAAATGATTTTTTCATGAAATCTTCTATTATATATTAGAATAAATATCACCAAGTTTAACGTTTTTATATTGGAAATTAAGGAAGAAATTGCCAAAAATCTTTCTATCTGAACGATCGGTTGTATGGGATATATACTATATATACCTCCGATCAAAGTGATTTTTTCAGGATATCTTCTATGATATATTAGAATAAATATCACCGAGTTTTAGGTTTATACTTTCTAAATTTCGGCAGGAATGACCAAAATCGTCTTATCTGAACGATCGTTTGTATGTGAGATATATGTTATAGTGGTCCGATCCTACCGGAACCGACAAATGTATAATATAATACAAAAATACATCCTTGTGCCAAGTTTCATTGAGATATCTCAAAATTTGAGGGACTAGTTTGCGTTCAAACAGACAGACGGACGGACGGACAGACGGACATGGCTATATCAACTCAGTTCGTCGCCCTGATCAATTCGGTATACTTAATGGTGTGTCAATCTTCTATATTTCTCAACGTTTAAAACATCGGACCAAAGTTAAAATACCATTTCATGTTCATGAAAGGTATAAAAGTGGATCAACTTGGCTTCTGTTATCTTTCTTCAGCTATCAATTAATTTTATTTGAATATTTTTTTTTTTAAATATGAAAATTTGGTAAGATTTGAACGCATTTCTTTATAATTTTTTCAAGTAACCCCTGAAATAGTCTCGAAGCGCTCTTAATTATTTTCTTTATTCTTAATTAATTTCGTTCATTTTAAATAGCGATCTGAGATGCTACGATACCAAATTTCATTAAGACACTCCAAATTTACTCAAATTATCGTGTTTGCGGACAGACGGATGGGCGGACGGACGGACATGGCTTAATGAATTTCTTTTTTCGCCCAGATAATTTTGATATGTGGAAGTCTAAATTTAGTTTATATCGTTAAGGAATACCGTTATGCGAAGAAAATTTATATACTCTGTGAGCTCTGCTCATCTGAGTATAAATATAGCTGCGTTGGTTTCGTAGGGTTTCGTAGATGGTTTATAAGTGGTTTTAATTCCATATCACATACGTTCCAGATTTACTGTCACTCTAAGTGACATTATCATACGAATGTTGGTTCACACGACAAAAATGAATTGTTGAGCCGCGTTGCGTTACACAAAATTTGCCCCTTACTTTCGCCATCCTCTGTGACAAAAGGTAAGAAACTTAAAGACTGACCATAAATGGTTGCTGGACGAACACGTTAAGAGACAATTGCTATGAGCTTTCGTTCGCAATACAGAATGATGGCCTAAATGGACGTACCAACCGAAAAGTAAAACTTCCCAAATTTTTTTTAATCGGATTTCCTTGTAAAATATTTAGAATTTTATTTTATACTGTTTATGTTTAGAAAACCCAATTGGTCTAAAGTAATACTCGAAGTATCGAGAATAAATTGGCCTGAGTACGATGGGGATATTGATGACAGTATATCCCATTTTAATAATGTATTATACGGAATATTTAAAAAATGCATACCTACGTCAAAAACCACTGCTATATCATCATCGGCTTGGAGCACTAAAGAATTGAAACGCCTGAAAAACCAGAAGACGCGTCCATTCAAACGTTACAAACTTTCTGGATCAATGACTGACTATGCGGCCTACTCAATTTTACGTCACAAATATAACACATTGAACAGAATTTGTTACAAGAACTATATCCGTAGGATTAAATGCTAAATTTTTGTCAATCCTAAGTCGTTTTACAGCTTCGTTAATTCAAAAAGGAAGATAAAAGGGTTTGCGAACATGTTTGCGGATTTCTTCGAATCTAATTATTCAAACACCTATGATTACCCGCCATCGAATTATCCTTTCAGATTGTCTCCTCTGAATTCCCAGGCAGTCCCATATATATGTACTGATGATGTTTTAACTCATCTGGAAAATCTAAAAATTTCTTACTCTAGTGGTCCGGATCATATTCCGTCGGTAGTGCTTAATTTTTGTGCTCGATACTTATATCGACCTCTAACCTGTTTGTTTAATGCGTCCCTGAAGCAAGGGGTATTCCCCAAGAAGTGGAAAGAATCATTCTTTATACCACTGCATAAAAATGGAAGCAGAACGTGGGTTATAAATTATAGAGGAATAGCCAAACTCAACACTATTCCTAAGCTATTTGAATTGATTATCACAAAACAGATTGCTTTTATTAATTGACTTTTCACAACACGGCTTTTGCAAGGGTAAATCAACGGTGTCCAACCTGCTCGAGTTTACAACCTTTGTATCCAAAAGTTTTAAGACTAATTGTGA
Organism: Eurosta solidaginis; assembly: GCF_040869045.1. Lineage (NCBI taxonomy): Eukaryota > Metazoa > Arthropoda > Insecta > Diptera > Tephritidae > Eurosta > Eurosta solidaginis. Next base: position 966,997 of record NW_027136905.1, read on the forward strand.
AGTTGATGTTATTTATACTGATTTTAGTAAGGCATTTGATAAAGTTTCTCATTCTATACTTTTATTCAAACTTGATCGGTTAGGATTTCCTCCTTTGCTTCTATCTTGGGTTTCTTCTTATGTGAGGGAAAGAAAACAAAAAGTTATATTTAATAATTGTTGGTCTCGGTTCATAAACGTAACTTCTGGTGTTCCCAAAGGCAGCCATCTTGGTCCGGTTTTGTTCCTGTTGTTCATTAATGACCTTCCTAGTGTTTTGAAGAGCTGTAAGCCGTTGATGTACGCTGATGATGTCAAACTTGTAATGCCTATCCGCTCACCCGTGGATAGGGCATGTCTTCAGGCTGATCTGAATAATCTTGGTGACTGGTGTTATGTAAACGCCATGTCACTAAACCTACCTAAATGTAAGTTCATGTGTTTTACAAGGAAGTCCTTCCAATCCCATGATTATGTTATTGGCGACTATGTAATCAAGCACGTTACTAATTTTATTGATTTAGGCGTTACAATGGACCCAAAACTCGATTTTAAACTTCATATTGAATCTTGCGTGAATAGCGCGAAAGGTACTTTGGCTTTCGTTAAACGTTGGTCTAAAGAATTTAATGACCCATACGTTACAAAAACTCTTTTTACCACATTGGTCAGACCTACTTTGGAATATGCTTCAATAATTTGGAATCCGCGTTATCAGGTTCATTCTGACAAGCTGGAATCGGTCCAGAAACAATTTTTGCTTTTCGCTTTAAAGCACTTACCATGGGATCCTTATAAAAATCTTCCCCCCTATTGCAGCCGGTTAAAACTAATACAGCTACCTACATTGCAGAGCCGCAGGGAGATGCTGGGTGTCTTATTTATTGTTAAATTAATAAGAGGGTCAATAAATAGTCCATTTTTGCTTGGTGAAATTAAGTTTAACGTTCCTATTAGGCCTTCTAGACATTTTCAATCAATTTTTGTAGCTACATGCAGGTCGAATTATGAAATGCACGAACCACTTCACTGCTTATGTCGTGATTTTAATAAACACTGTAAAAATTTAGACGTCTGCGACTCGTTTCTTGGTATTAAAAAATACCTTTTAACTACATTAAATTTGTAATTCGAAATGAAGCAAAGTACGCTAAACCGTGATATACTGTTCAACCCTCTGTTTCAAATTTGAAGTACCAGTTACTTGAAACTTGTTTGCAAAATTGCGTTGTGATCATTATTTTTGAGCAGAGCTCACAGAGTATATTAAGTTTGATTGGATAACGGTTGGTTGTACATATATAAAGGAATCGAGATAGATATAGACTTCCATATATCAAAATAATCAGGAATAAAAGAATCGAGATAGATATAGACTTCCATATATCAAAATAATCAGGATAGAAAAAAAATTTGATTGAGCCATGTCCGTCCGTCCGTCCGTCCGCCCGTTAACACGATAACTTGAGTAGATTTTGAGGTATCTTGATGAAATTTGGTATGTAGGTTCCTGAGCACTCATCTCAGATCGCTATTTAAAATGAACGATACCGGACTATAACCACGCCCACTTTTTCGATATCGAAAATTTCGAAAAACCGAAAAAGTGCGATAATTCATTACAAAAGACAGCTAAAGCGACGAAACTTGGTAGATGAGTTGAACTTATGACGCAGAATAGAAAATTTTGGACAATGGGCGTGGCACCGCCCACTTGTAAAAGAAGGTAATTTAAAATTTTGCAAGCTGTAATTTGGCAGTCGTTGAAGATATCATGATGAAATTTGGCAAGAACGTTACTCCTATTACTATATGTACGCTTAATAAAAATTGGCAAAATCGGAGGAGGACCACGCCCACTTTTAAAAAAAAATTTTTTTTAAAGTAAAATTTTAACAAAAAATTTAATATCTTTACAGTATATAAGTAAATTATGTAAACATTCAACTCCAGTAATGATATGGTGCAACAAAATACAAAAATAAAAGAAAATTTCAAAATGGACGTGGCTCCGCCCTTTTTCATTTAATTTGTCTAGGATACTTTTAACGCCATAAGTCGAACAAATATTAACCAATCCTTTCGAAATTTGGTAGGGGCATAGATTTTATGACTCTAACTGTTTTCTGTGAAAATGGGCGAAATCGGTAGATGCCACGCCCAGTTTTTATACACAGTCGTCCGTCTGTCCTTCCGCATGGCCGTTAACACGATAACTTGAGTAAAAATCGACATATCTTTAATGAACTTAGTTCACGTGCTTACTTGAACTCACTTTATCTTGGTATGAAAAATGAACGAAATCCGACTATGACCACGCCCACTTTTTCGATATTGAAAATTACGAAAAATGAAAAAAATGCCATAATTCTGTACCAAATACGAAAAAAGGGATGAAATATGGTAAGGTAATTGGATTGTTTTATTGACGCGAAATATAACTTTAGAAAAAACTTTATAAAATGGTTGTGACACCTACCATATTAAGTAGAAGAAAATGAAAAAGTTCTGCAGGGCGAAAAAAAAACCCTTAAAATCTTAGCAGGTATTACATATATAAATAAATTAGCGGTATCCAACAGATGATGTTCTGGGTCACCCTGGTCCATATTTTGGTCGATATCTGGAAAACGCCTTCACACCACTCCCTTTTAAAACTCTCATTAATACCTTTAATTTGATACCCATATCGTACAAACTCATTCTAGAGTCACCCCTGGTCCACCTTTGTGGCGATATCTCGAAAAGGCGTCCACCTATAGAACTAAGCCCCACGCCCTTTTAAAAGACTCATTAACCCCTTTCATTTGATACCCATATCGTACAAACATATTCTAAAGTCACCCCTGGTCCACCTTTATGGCGATATCTCGAAAAGGCGAACACCTATAGAACGAAGGCCCACTCCCTTTTAAAAATACTCATTAGCACCTTTCATTTGATACCCATATCGTACAAACAAAGTCTAGAGTCACCCCTGGTCCACCTTTATTGCGATACCTCGAAAAGGCGTCCACATATAGAACTAAGGCCCACTCCCTTTTAAAATACTCATTAACTCCTTTCGTTTGATACCCATATTGGACAAACGAACTCTAGAGTCACCCCTGGCCCACCTTTATGGCGATATCTCGAAACGGCGTCCACCTATGTAACTAAGGATTACTCCCTTTTAAAATACTCATTAACACCTTTCTTTTGATACCCATATTGTACAAACAAATTCTAGGGTCACCCCTGCTCCACTTTTATGGCGATATCTCGAAACGGCGTCCACCTATGGAACTAAGGATTACTCCCTTTTAAAATACTCATTAGCACCTTTCTTTTGATACCCATATTGTTCAAACAAATTCTAGGGTCACCCTGGTCCACCTTTATGGCGATATATCGAAAATGCGACCACCTATACAACAACCACCACTCCCTTTTAAAACCCTCATTAATACCTTTAATTTGACACCCATATCGTACAAACACATTCTAGAGTCACCCCTGGTCCACCTTTATGGCGATATTTCGAAACGGCGTCCACCTATAGAACTAAGGCCAACTCCCTTTTAAAATACACATTAACACCTTTCGTTTGATGCCCATATTGTACAAACAAATTCTAGGGTCACCCCTGGTCCACCTCTATGGCGATATCTCGAAACGGCGTCCACCTATGGAACTAAGGATTACTCACTTTTAAAATACTCATTAACATCTTTCTTTTGATACCCATATTGTACAAACAAATTCTAGGGTCACCCCTGGTCCACATTTATGGCGATATCTCGAAACGCCGTCCACCTATGGAACTAAGGCCCACTCCCTTTTAAAATACTCATTAACACCATTCGTTTGATGCCCATATTGTACAAACAAATTCTAGGGTCACCCCTGGTCCACCTTTGTGGCAATATCTCGAAACGGCGTCCACCTATGGAACTAAGGATTACTGCCTTTTAAAATACTCATTAACACCTTTCATTTGATACCCATATCGTACAAACGCATTCTAGAGTCAACCATGACCCACCTTTATGGCGATATCCCTAAATGGCGTCCACCTATAGAACTATGGCCCACTCCCTCATAAAATACTCTTTAATGCCTTTCATTTGATACCCATGTCATATAAACACATTCCAGGGTTTCCCTCGGTTCATTTTCCTACATGGTTATTGTCCCTTAAGTTGTCACCATAGCTCTCAACTGAGTATGTAATGTTCGGTTACACCCGAACTTAACCTTCCTTACTTGTTATGTATGCAATCAAATTTACTCTGTATAAATTCTATTCTGTATATATTTTATCTACTATTAATTTGCTTTATTGTCAATTTCATAAATTATTATTTACTAGCTCATTCATGAGTACATTTTAACACATTTTCAACATTTTATCTTTTGCTTACTTCTAAGTTTATAATTGAAATTGTCAAGCGTTTAATTCAATACTGTTTAAATATTACTTTAAAATTGATGACTGCTTATGTTGTTTATATCGTGTATTACATCTGAGATTTAAGTTTCGGTATATTTGGTCTGTATAATTGTTTAATTTGTAGACTGATAAATAAATAAATAAAATAAATACTAGCAGACTTGGCAGACGTTGTTCTGCCCTAAATTTCGCCTACCTGCATACATTTTAAAAAGCTTTTTCCGTCTAACTCTGCCCTCCCCTTGTTCACTTTTTCCTAATCTTTTTATTCTCTCCTCCCTCCGTCTTTTTATCTTCATCTATCTCCATCTTTTTCTCATTCTATCTCTCTCTCAGTCTATCTCTTTTGTTTCAGTCCCAGTCCCACTCCGAGTCTCAGTCCCAGTCCTAGTCCTAATCCCAGTCCGTCTCTGGTCGGAAAAAAGGATCGTAAACACTAATATAGGCAAATTTATATACCAAATTTCAGGCAAATCGAATAGGACGTATGTAAATAGGTATGTGGGTATTATTAATTCATATCTCTATTTCGGCTTCGCATGCATATTTATCAGTTTAACAAGGTTGATGCGACTAAATCGAATATCACAATGAAAATTACTTTAGAGCTCTCAGCAACAGCTTTCATTTGATATCCATATTCTATAAACACATTCTAGGGGCACCCTGGTCCGCGTTTGAACAAAATCGACTGACGTATCTCTTCTAATACCGGTGACCAACTAACACACATTTTAAATAAAAAAAAAACACACACACACACACATTTTAGCCTTTCCTTTTATATATTATATAGATTTTTATTTTTCAAACTTCACTATAATATTAAAATAAAATACAGATTTTCGTTGCTTTTGCAATTCGGCTTAAAAATTGCACATGGAACAACTAAAGACTCCCCAGAATTAAAAAAAATGTCATAGTACCTCTAAATCGCGGGCCCCCTCACAAACCCCCGGGCCCGGGGCTAATCCCTCCCCCCCTCCCCCCTATGCTATGCTGATGGATTTTTTTCGTTATTTTTTAATGCCACATAGAGTACAATTTAACAGGATGTCTCTATGCACCAGTAAATCCAATGAATATGCGAACTAGATTTTTCTTTTGAGTACTATAAAAAAAGGCAAATAAAACAATGCGACGAAACTTACAAGCACAGAGGAAGCTCAGTTGGCGCATTTGTTATTGGTTTTCATATATTTTTTTTTTTTCTTCGTACAATCGAAAGCTAAACAGAACGCGTAATGAAAGATGCTTCTATGCAGAGTGATATAAGTTATATGGGGAACGAGGTAAACTGAGAGTCATTTAAGGTTGCTTTACATAGCATTTCCGGAAGGCGGCATAATTGAGCTGTATAGTTTGTGTAAAACTTTGCAAACCTCAATCTCATCGCTCCCAATGCACAATTGCTTTAGGGGTGTATTGTTTGGGCAGACGGTTGAAATTTTCACAAACAAAAACAAAAAGCAAAATTAAAAAAAAAAAAAATTACGAAAAACAAAGAAATGAATTTCATGCAGCATACACTCGATATGCAGAAAAGGAAATTCTCACATTACTCTACTCGTACTAACTTTGAGATAACGAACGATAACAATGGCATATGCATTGATTGCACTGAAAAGTTTTTGGAATTATGCGCGAGGCGAGAAAACAAGCTTCGGGTTGGATGTGTCATAGATTGGTGTTTGGTGCTTTTTCATTCATTTGCAGATGTGCATAATGAAATTTTCCTACATGTTTATAATAGAAATTTTGGTGGCGACAGTTTTTGTTTTTTTTTTTTTTTTAATATTTAAAACCAAAACGCACATATAGTAACTTTGCTACGATCTCAAGCGAAACTTATTTAGTGCCTCAAATATTTTGGTGCTGCAAAAATTCAAAACAACTGTCAGATAAACCCTTTTTGTCCTGTTTTTTTTTTGGCATTTTCGGAAGTGAAAACTTATAAAAAACTTGCGCTGTTTTTGGGTGGCTTGTTTTCACCAAATTGAAAAATTGCACGAACTCACATAAAACAAATGGATGACGAGATGTGAAATTAATATCAGCAATAGCATGGACAATATGACAACCCATTAGAGGCTCACTAGCAATGCAATGAGGCATGAAATCTGGTGAAGTTACATACATATATATATACGTGCACCGGAGAAGCGATAAGTATAAATAAATTTGGGATAAATGTTGTAAATATACACAGTTCGTTATTAAAATGGTTGTTAAAGATACCAACTTACTTACTTAAATTATGCTTAAGCGCTTAAACGGTTATGGCCGTCCAACAAGGCGCACCAGTCGCTTCTTTGTTGGTCACCCCAAGGGATTTTAAATCGCTCCCCATCTGGTCCTTCCAGCGGAGTTTGAGCCGGCCTCTTCTTCTGCTTTCATAGGCGTGTTTCGATACAAATATTTTTCTCAGCCGAAGCCAACGTAGCCGCTGTGTTTTAATTTGCCGGACTATGTAGATGTCTGCGTAGAGCTCGTACAGTTCATCATTACATAATCTTTTGTAATCGTCATCGTCAAAGCAAATAAGTCCTTAAATCTTTCGAAGCACTTTTTTCTCGAACCCTCACAGAGCCGCTTCATCTGAAGTTGTCATTGTCCATGCTTTTGCACCACATAGCAGAACGGTACGATAAGTGACTTTTATTTTCCTAGAAAGTACTTTACTTTTCAATTGCCTATCTAGTCCAAAGTAGCAAGAGTGATTCTTCGCTGGATTTCAGAGCTGATGATGTTGTTTGTCTTAATGCTGGTTCCCAAATACACCACTATTTAGAAATTGTGGCTGCCAGTAGTAGCGTGGTAGCCAAGGCGCAAATACATCTAATCTACGATTAGGGGTCAACCCGTGTGAAACCCTTTTCGTTTGTGCGTTCGGGTTCATCATCCCTCTGTGATGCATCATTGTTTCCATTTAGGAGAGCTGGCAATGTACCCTCCATAATCCAAGTACTTCTGGCGATCGGTTACATGTTCGTCGTTTTCAGACGCTGCTGATGAAGTCCCTATAATGGCGAAGTGGTTTAGCTAGATCTCACCTTCTCATGAAAGGTGAATGGCAATCTGAAGCTTTCCCCATATATGTGGAATTCTGCACACAGCTCCACCCTCCATTTTAACAGCCATAAGCTTAAAATTTCACCGGATGCCTACATAGTTGACATTCATTGTCTACAAAAATTCGCAACAATCGGTGATATATATAACATATATCCCGTACAACTGATTGTTCATATAAGAGGTTTATCGTCATTTATTCTTGATTTCAAAAAGCTAAAAGCTTAAAATGTTACCAGATGCTCACATAAATGGTACTCGTTGCCCTAAAAGAATCGCCAAGATTGGCCAAATATATTTTTTGTATGTATTCCATACATGCTGATTTTTCAGATTTTATGATCTTTCAAAACTCATAAGATTATTGTTCAGCTCCATTCCTGGAAGTTATGAGGTGTTCGGCACAGCCCGTCCAAAAGAAGCCTTACCAAAAGGCAAGAAAATCTAGGCTGATATTTATAAACCAGAATTAAGGACAGGGGACTTCTAGATAAGCGACTCATGAAAATGATCTTGCGGAATCCTGTTCCCTTCACATACCTATGAGAGGTAAATTAATGGCATTCATATTGTATATGTGATTATTTCCCCCTTGACTGAAAAGTTTCGGCGCCCTGTGAGCCCTTTTCGTAGATTTCTGGACACGGTCGCTAAAAGATTTCTAAAGACTGACCCACCTATAACTACAAGGACGTTCAAGATCCCCGTATTCAGCCCCCCTCGGATAGTAAGAGGTATCTCGGCCTTATATATGAAGCTGAATATAAAGAACAGGGTGAGAAACCATCGGTTACCCTTACTGAAATCTTGAAGCCGTTGGCAAGTGCTTAGGACTCTCTCCAAGGGTAGCACATTCACTGTATCATATGGGGGTTAATACGAAATCTTGGCCTTTTCTGATTGACAATGCCTCCTACGTTAAGAAAACTAGAAACTGTACAACGAATTGATCTCACCGGGACCCGTATGTACAACAACGTAATGAAAAATGTGTACAAGGAGCACATTACTAAAATGTCTTAAATAGGTTTCGAGAAACGGAACATAGACTTATGGAAAAGGGGCAGTCTTCCAGAATTCTCACTAGCGTCGTCTTAATTCCTAGCGTCCTTAGAAAAAAGTTCAACATACACATATTCGGGCAGTAAGGCGGCGTGTACATAAATTCGTTTGCGGTCGCATCGATCTAATTTTCGATAGACTTTATTTGGGTTCGACGTGTATATCGCTGGAAGTGTTCATGTGGATCTCTTAGACCGACGGACTACGTGAAAACCAGGAGAGGATTCTAACAGGGAATTTGGAACATTTTAATCTGCTCCTTATATCATTACAGGATCCCTCTCCCCGGTTGTTGATGGCGAACGATCAGCGAATCTACTCTGGCTCATGGAAAACCATGTGGCGCGGGTCAGAATACTGAAAAAACGCAGCTATTTTATTTGAATAGAGGATAAAGTGATGGAGTAATATAGTTGCTTCATACTTTACTGCACATATTCCCCGAGGACAAAGAATTAATAGCACGGTATGGACGTTTACGAATTCTCAGAGATACTTTCGAAGGCCGATATTTTTGCGCTGCACCGAGTGATTTCAGATAAGAGCTGCTACTAGCTTTTTTTGCCAGAACAACGAATCTTTGAAATTTTCTAGAGAGCTGCTTCAATCTAGTTGGGGCAACATCCACTCAACCTATCCTTTCATAAGACTCAATATTTGGGTTACTGTGACGTAATTAAATTAAGATTGACCTATACATTTTCCAAAGCATCTAGCAAAAAACCACTTTAAAGAATACTGCTTTCGTGTTAGATTCCTTACTACACAAAATAACACTCTTCAGCTATCACACACATATGTGAACACTTGTATGCAAGTGTAAATTTAACCAAAGGCGCACACAAGTTACTCGACAAAACTTAAAACCTCACTCTTAACTGAATTACCTTAAGTAGTAAAGTACGAAAGAAAGAAAAAAAATATACTAACTAGGAAACAAAAACTAAAAAAACAAGTGCAGAAAGGAAATGAGTGCTGCCATTCAAAAGTGCACATTCGATGCTTTTAATCAAACTTACGACTACATTTAATTGAGTTTACTTCGAATAGAATGGATAAACATAGTGAGTTGAATTGATATTGTGGTAGCCGGGCAATCCTTTAATGCGCCACACTAATTCAACGAAAATGAGAAAGTACCATCGAAACTTTTGTCAGAGGGTACTGTTGTGCGAATATGTGGTGTGTGTGTGGAATGTGTCGGTGGGTGTAAGGGATATAATGTGTGTATCATACAAACAAACAGTAAACAAACTCGTCTGTGACCGTAAAAGGAAAATCCCTTGTTCAATGCAGCATGAATCGAAGTGAAGCAGAAGTTGCATTATAGGAGGATATGAGAATTTCCTCATATGATATTTTCTATACTCTGATGCCCTTGACACAAAGATGCTTACGATATTAAGACAAAATAATGATATTTCAACCATATTTTGCATACTTACTGCTTTCTTGGCACTCAAGTCATTTCGCTATTTAATAAGTGGTATCTCTAAAGCCAACTGGGATATAAGAGTGGTATTTACGAATATGCGCAAGTTGCCAGCTAGGCCCACTCAGAATATCTATGATATAATTTCTTCATATATCACTTCATTTTTCTGAGCTTGTCCTGTTGTTCTCGCGAATAACCCAGAACTTGGTTTTTTAGGCTGCTTTAGTGTGGAGATATTGATCTCACTTGCAGAGCACTACCTGAAATACACGGCTGTAACAGTTACGCAATTAAATTAAAAAAATTTTTTATTATACAATTTTCTTCAATTTCAAGAAAAATATTCCTATAACCAAGGAAAAATGACTTTTAAGTATCCGAGAAAATTACTTGTCCAGACTAGGAGAATCGTTTGTATAGCGAAAAACCAATACCTTTTTTTCTTCGTCTTCACGAATTTTAAGGAATTTGTTTTTTGATGGTATATTTATACATTGATAGTCAGGCGGCGATTAAGCCAATAATTTCATACAGGAATAAAAAGAAACGTTGAAGATACTTCGTTTAGGCCGAACCATACATCTGTATTGGGTTCCCGGTCATAAAGGGATAGAAGGTAACAAAAGTTTAGCAAAGAGGATGCAGCACTCGATAAATTAACAATAGATAACCCAATCCGTTTAGAAGAAATCAAAAGAAAACAGGAGTTGCATATAAACCATTAAGTAGGAAAGGATGGACAGAAGGGGGGCTGCAAAATTTATAAGATCATGTGCAAATCCTACGACGTAATACTCACAAATTTTCTCATATCTCTAAAGAGAGGAAACTAAAGCTCAAGATGGGCATTTTAACTGGACACTGCTTTCTGCTTATAAGTAAGCCCTCATCAGTAACAGCTGATGTAGGGTGTGCGAGCTGCAAGAAGAAATGGTAGAGCACGTTCAGTGTTCGTGTCCTGCGCTAGCGAGGTAAAAGATCCTGCTACCAGGAGCGACAGAGTTTCCACATCTCGAAGCAGTTATTAAGCTGGGTCCTATAAAATTTCTAGTATTTGCCAAGATGACCGAATTATTTTATAACGTAACGTTTGCTACCTTATTGGGGTTTTCCGTTTGGGGGTCAAACAAATATAAGTAACACTATGAACACACTTAGCCTATGTGAGTTTTTTATTGATTGAGCAGTTCAACTTACCTAACCTTATGTCTAAAATAGGTCACAATGCGCTCATACACCACCTCAACAACTTAAAGAACCTCATAACATATCACGTCATCGATTTCTTATGGCCAGATTAATTCAGAAGAAATTTCTCGCGATTATCCGCTTTCGCCGAGATTCTCTATTCTCGATATACTCATAAGGCTCACGAGCTTCTCGACATTCAATATAATCGCTGTGCTGGTAGTATTTTATAAAGCTTATGATTTCTTCTTCTCGAGCCCTACGTATAATACTACAGAGAAGTTCGCAATCTTTAATATTATTTCGATGTTCGAGAATATTGAAAGAAACAACAGTATCGATTCTTAATTTATTTTACAAAGCAATTGTCCAGCCGATTCTATGCTACGCGTCTTTAATATGGCCACCGAGCCTAAAACCAACACACGGGAGGAAAGTGATGGCTTGTGAAAACACCGCACTTTGAACTGCCACGGGATTTCATCTTATGTGTTCAGAACGCCATCTATACATTGAGGTGAGAATAATCCAATTAAAGGAAATAAATGATATGGTGAACAAACAGTTTCTGCCAAATATCCAGAAACTTGAGTATTCATTCAGACATCTTAGTTAAGAGGCCCTTTTTCCCAGAAACTTAAGGAGTCATCATCGTAACCACTCAAGAAGTCAGCCGTATTAAGAAGAGGAGCACAAAAAGGCCCCCACACTTTTGTTCGATTTCGATGTACATACCCATTATATGCCAGTTTATCGTCTTATATCTTAACTCGAGAAAGGTTATTTTAACAAATTGCTGCATATATTTTATGTTGACTAGGGACGACAATCGCAAGGCCATTAAATTTTTGCTGAGCAGCTTTTCATGTCATATATGTATTCGGGGTGTTTGACAAATAACTGCTAAGGGAGGACCCGGCTTGAAAAACACTATGATGGTATTTTTTTTAGCTGGAACCTTAGACCTCTGGTGCGGTAGATACGCACACCACTGATAAAAACATACAGCTAGGTATATAATGTTCGGTTTACCCGTATAAGTCTTCCTATATGATTAAACTTTTTTTTCGTCAATATATTTGCCATTTATCGCATCGCATTCGTTGCGGTTGAAATCAAGTTTGCGACTGCAGTTTTATACTTTCCCTCGTACTTTCATTAACCCTTTCATTACTACTTTTTAGTTTACTAGGAAAATTTTTAAATTTTTTCTTATAAAATATTTCGAACTTGAAGACATTGAAATCAATAAAGAACTAACCAGCTTGTATAAAACGGTGCCAGAAAATTTTCTTGATAAAGCTCAAAAAGATAACGTGCAATAATGTCAATGGAATTAACGCCAATTGACATTAAACCTACATTGAAAGCGAAATTTAGTGCCATTTATTCGTAGCCCGAAAAAGAATGAATGTAAGAAACATGTGGAACTAATATTACTGATATTAGTTCTCTTCATAAAATTGAGTCTATATCAGAAACACTTTTCCACACCACAAGAGATATTAAATAAAATCATTAAAAAAATGTTTGAAGTTTAACGGTTTTATTGAAAACAATATTTACATTAAGTAATAATAATACTAAAAGCAAGAAAATAATTAGGTAGGTGCTATTGTGCAAGATATATCTACTTGAAGCGTAAATTTGACCACATATCAGATTTTTCGTTTAAAATACTTGATTGCAGTCTTACTACCTTCCTAAACTATCGCAATCTAATTTTCCTGAATAAATAAATTTATAAAAAACAACCAGAATACCTATTCCGAAATTTATGTTTTGCTAGATCTGACAGAACCTGTAACCTCATCGTTCCACGCCATAAATATCTCTCATCGTCAAGGATGTTCTTTGTCAGTACTATCAAAGTATGGAACTCATTACCTAATTTTATTAAAAATGAGCCCAATGCATCGCGCTTTAAATTGGCTTTGTCTGAATTTTTTGATATACGAAAAACAATATTCTAGCTATTTTCTCGAATCTACATTGTCTATTTCTGTTATTTCTTTTATATTAATATAAATATTGTTATACTCACATTATTATATTGTACACATATCCAAATATCGATGCAATTTAAGAGACAAATGTGTACAAATGTGTTAAATAAATTGAATTGAAATTGAATTGAATTGCTAGGTACAAGTCATCGCACTCCTCATCAATCCAGGGCGTTGATCAGACAATTAAATAAAAGCGTTGGGCTTTAGATTGAATATCTCGATCTTGCGCGACCTAGCGGCGATTTTTTTTCATAGGTCGCTTTCTGTTCATGTATGTATTTCGTATTCCAAATATGAACCAAATCGGACCACGAATAAGATTTTTTTTAATTTTTCGAACCATGCGCCACCGATCGTAGTTTTTTTTTCTTATAATTGCATTGTCATCAGGTTCTGAACCATATTCCAAGTTTCAAGCTTGTAGCTTATCGGGAAGTTACTTAAATTTTCAATACAAAATTTGTAAACAACGGCCGGTCGGCCGGCTGGCCGGCCGCTCGCTTCACAGAATCAAGATAAACAAACACGTTTAAAAAAGGAAAATGGCCAATTTTTAATGCTCTACAAATACTCTGTTTAGTCCGAGCCCTACTTTGCTAAGGTGGTCTTCAGTTTCGTGATATGAATTAATGACAGGGGCAAGCAAAATAGAAACATGCCAATTTACGTAAACTTCATTTACATTATTGCACCCCAACTTAAAAATCTTCACTTTCAGATGCAGTACATAAGACATTCTTTAAGAAAGGAATGAGAGAAAGGCTTAGAAACTAGTAGGGACATACCAACCTATACAGACGGCTAGAAAATGTAAAAAGTTACTGCAGATAAAATTTACTCAAATCATCTGCATGTAAATCAATCGTATCGACTACCTGAGTCATGCATTGTCTTTCTGGCAGATGCTTAAGCCAAAGAGAACAGCGAGATTGCTCTAGGATAGCACAGTACCAGACATCAATGTAACAACTTTTGTCGACAGCCAGCCCGCTTTAAAGGCATAAGAATGCAACGTCATAAAGTCGGATATTGTACATAGGTGTCGCCCCTCGGTGGTTTAAATAATGCACCCAAATTTCACCCATTGCTGGACCCTAAGGCAAAGCGGTATTGAAGGTAATGAATTTGCAGATGGTCAGGAAAGGTACAGAAATTGACAGCAAAAAAAAAAAAAGAAAAACAAGTAAGTAAGGCTAAGTTCGGGTGTAACCGAATATTTACATACTCAGCTGAGAGCTTTGGAGACAAAATAAGGGAAAATCACAATTTGGCAAAATTTACCTAGGGTAACCCTGGAATGTGTTTGTATGGAATGGGTTTCAAAAGGAAGGTATTAAAGAGTATTTTAAAAGGGAGTGGGCCATAGTTCTACAGGTGG